>NW_017100143.1:2125268-2149259 GCF_001263275.1 Habropoda laboriosa
CCTGTCATGACGATTATTTTATTATATTTACGATAGTTTATTATAACTTTTATCACTTCGAGAATAAATAATTCTTGGTCTCGGATTGCTTAGAATATAAGCATCGTGTCATCAAAGAATTCCTTGTTTCGATTAATTTGTCATTAATTATTTTTCATTATTTTTGGTTTTTATTAAACACTAATGTACAACAATCTTTGTAAATAATACTCAATATGAGTTTCTACGGAATATTAAGTTATAAGTATGGTCATACTCTTACCTTGAACAGCATTTTTCATAACTTTCCCATCATTTCCGGGAAAAATGACAATTACATTTTTTGTTCCTTAGGATGCGTAATGCCAAATTGGCCTTTTTTAAACATCCTCCTTTATATTTTCAGCAGTTTTTACCGTAGTTTTCATGTTTAAACTTATGTAAAAAAATGACGTCAGATAATAATGTCCAAACAATTCTATGTATTACGATTTTTTTTTACCATTCAGTACACGTGTACTACAGCAAATTCCTTCTCGATTATTGTGTACAAAAATTTATCATCGGACAAATTCCGCACGAAATTCCGGATAAAGTTTAATCGGAAAGAACTAGACCACCCTGTATATGTATGCAAAAAATTTGGATAGAACGCTAGTATGTTACTTTGTGCTGAAAACATACCGAAGAATTTCATTTTTCGAGGTTCTTTAATCTACAACACAAATGTTTCAGGTCTAATAAAGAATTCAAACGAGACTTACTCGCAAATACACTACTTATAACTTTCCCTGGTAAGAAAGTTTATTGCTCGAATCATCTGGTATATTTGCCAAAAGCATTTGAACATCTTGGAAACGGGATTCTGAAAACATTGGTCGAAATAAGGATCCTTTTACCTCAGTTTCTGTTCCATTGCAGCGGGTATGAATTATGACTGATAATTATTTGAAGGCTCAGAACAAAGGAGGGTCGTGCCAAAGACGGGATTAGAAGGGGAAAGCATGTAAGCCGCGTAAATGATAACGGCGAACACTTTGCGCGGCAGACGATAAGGCTTAATTGCCCTCTCATTGTCTTCCTTTTTCTTGGAGTTTCTCGTTTCAAAGAACATCCCGCTTTTCGAATTACACCGATTTCCTACTTGTACTCCGGCCTGAACTTCCCTTTTTTCACTTTCCTACTTCCAGAGATAAACGGTACATTTTTTCTTCTTTGCGTTTTGTTCTCTCTCGAAAAGGGCCGACAGTATAATTTCGCCGTGATTGTGTTGCGAAAATAATATACTAGGATAGTACAACATATTTTTTCGGTTTTTCTCCATTGGTGTATTTAATCGCGTGAATTGCGAATATCGTTTCGACAGTAACAGCGGATAAACAAGTTTGTTTGTATAATTGATTGCTATAAATTATTCTTGAATATTTACCAACGTTTCGCGTGCACTACTATGCACAGGATTTTCCGTGAGTCATTGATTTCACTTTAATATTGCAGAATCGAGTTTAATATTTGGAAACGGTGAAAATAACTCGCTAATTTGTATCTAAACGCAGAAAATTAGAAGGGATAAATAACACAAATTTTTCATTTTAAATATATTCACTCGATATACATATACAATTCTCCAATTGCAAGGTCCAACAGTAAACATGTATTTTGCAATATGTAACGTTTTCTACTCAATTTTCAAACATCAAAGGAGCATTTTTTTCTTCTACGTGATATGAAGAAAAATGCATGTCACAGATACGTAACAGCAATTCCAAAGGCAACAGTTTTTCTCAGCACACATAAATTCTAGACATTTAAGTTTTGCTGGCAGGAAAATGTACAGAGAGGTTCCGCGTAAATATTTCATTCGAATTTAAGTTTAAACTGCGTATTTGCGTTTCGCGTAATTTTAGATTCAAAATTTGACAGAAATTAGCTAGTTGCTTCCCTTAAATGTCTGTAATACTTTTCACTGTGTGTTACGCGGCACATACCTGCACTACCCCAAGGGGAAAGAGACCTCCATAAACCGGGTCAGGATTTCTAAATTTTGCATCGTTCAAATATTTCTCCAAATCCTGCCCCGTCGGTAGAGACAATAACTTTATGAAGCCATTGATTCTCCATCGCATTCCTTATAAGTCCCTGTTTTTTCACCGATGACCGAGGTTTAGAATTTTTACTTTGTTTCTTTCATGTATTGTTCACCTCAGAGTGCTTCATAAGTTTATTACCTGTACCGTTCCGGGTTTCGAGGCAAGCGGATTTTCGCGACGGTCACCCAGGGAGCACGTGTTCTACCTGAGAGTGACTGTTCACTTGGGAGTGGCTATTTTGTTTCTCCTTCCGCATTTTTTCTAACCTATCAGTTAAAATATCAACCACCATCCTCGCTACTTCCGACTAATGACATTAACCAATCCGCATGTCTCAAACCCTAAGACACGCCTTATCCGAGGTAAGGTGAAGGACAACCGACGGACCTCGAATCAGTATCAACACAAACTCCGCTCACTACACAAGAACACTTACATTGATAAAGACTCCTAGTTTAAGATAGCTTAGATTTCACTAATGTTTGCAAATAATAATTGATTGTTACAAAAATCCAACCCATTCTCAGTCAATTATCCCTTATCTGCATAAAAGTTCGTAAGGGAATCACGCTGGTTCAATACGTCGCGAACCGCGTGAACACTGTGATATATTATTATTTGACGATATTATTATGCACTTACATTACTACAGAACATTATAAATGTTAAACTTATCGAATATTAGTCTTTTTCTTTCCAAGTTTGTGATGCACACTCAATGTACATTAAGAAGGGTCATCTCGAAGTGATAATCAACTATTTTTATAAATCTTCGGTATATAGCAGTTTTCAAAAAAATATTTAAAAAAAAAGTAATGGAGTGAAACCTGAAAGTTGGAGTTAGTACTTGCATATATTTAGACTAATGTCTCAAACACTATTAGAGACAGAGGAATAGTGCAAATTGACGATTTTATTATTTTTCGACAATAAATTTGAAAAATAACGAATAATACGTAATTTCATATTTTTCGAATTTTGTCGTTGCAAAGTACAAGAGTATTCTACTTTCCGTATTTCTGTATTGTCCATACTAATGGACACTATTAGGTTGTCCGGAAATAAATTTCGGTTTCTGTATATGAGATTTAAAGACGTGTAGTTTTGCTTAGAATGAATTCATTTAATCGAAATAATTTCCATTAGATTCTATACACTTTTTCCAACGTTTTACGAGAGTTCCTATTCCGTTACAATAAAAATCGGGAGTTTTAGAATTAATAAATTCCACGAAGGCATCCTTTTTATTGCGGAAGACTTTTTCTCGCAAAAAGTTATCCAAATGTCGGGGGAATAAGGAGGGTGTTTCATAACCCAATTCGTGGAATCGTCCGAATCGTGTAGGAGTATTGGCCCCTTACGATTTAACAAACTTGCTTCTTTAACAAATAACTTTTTATGCATTTCTTCCAGTTCCTTGCAATATTTTTCTGAAGTAATAGTTTCATTATTATTTAGGAAGTTGTAGTGAATAACACCTGCTTTTGACCACCATAACTTTCTTTTGGTGTAACTTTGGTTTCGGGAAGTGCTTTGGAGCTTTATCGTAGTGTAGCCACTGAGCTGAACGACGGCGATTATCATACAGGATCCACTTCTGATCGCACGTTATTATTCCATGAAGAAATGGTTCACATTCGTTTCGCTTAAGGAGTGCAGAGAAAATTTCGAATCGACGACTTTTCTGTCCTTCGTTTAGTTCACGGGGAATCGATTTTCGATTTTCTAATTTCCTTCAAGTGATTAGGTACAATTGTTTTACTTACATTTAGATTTTCTGCAAGTTCTCTCACAGTTGTACACGGGTCATCTTCGACATATGCTTTCAGTACATCATTATCAATGGTAGAAGGCGGCCCCCGACCTTCTTTCTCTTCGAGACTTTCATCACCACCACGAAATATGTTAAACCAATGTTGAACGGCGCCCGACCTTCTTTCTCTTCGAGACTTTCATCACCACCACGAAATATGTTAAACCAATGTTGAACAGTACGTTCACTAGTTGTGCTTCCATCGAATACACGATTGATATTGCGGCCAGTTTCCGCGGCTTTACGTCCTAATTTAAATTCATACAAAAATATGGTACGAATTTGCTTCTTGTCCATTGTTACGTTTTTAAGTTATACTCGGAACAAATGACGGTAAAAGACAAAAGTGTATCGCTTATATGACAGAGCGACATCTACGCGTTCAAATGGTATATTACTTAATAAACATAAATTTGAAATGTATAGTATAGAAAAGCCATGACATAACAGGAAACCGCAATTTATTTCCGGACAACTTAATAATAGTAATCTAACAATACTCTGTACTTTTAAAACCAAACTCGTTGCAATTTAACAGTTGGAATTATTTCCTTTGACTTTCTCTGGAAAATTAATTTTGTTTCAGTGTCAGATCGTCCTTTGTCCATTCTTTCTTCTAAGTTACTTGTTCGATAATATCTTGCTCGTTATTCGAAGAAATACTACCGTCGAAGTCACTTAAAATCGTGCACGTTACGCTGCACCGTTGCATATTCCAATTAAATTGAATTGCGAAATGCGCGTTAAATGGCTGAGTCGCTTTAAAATGGCCGACGGCCAGCTCCACTTCTCAGGCGCTCTTTATTCCATTTTCCGCACTACGAAATGTCTCTTTGTACGACCGCCACGTGGCAATTTAAAATTAATTGCAAAAGTCACGAGAAGGTACGCGCGAAGAATTTCCGCGCGATCTTTGTAGCTTCTCCTTCTGTGACACGAAATTTATTTCCGTTTGCATTATATTCTGACGGCGTCGCGTTATCGCGAATTTTGCCTCCCCGGCTGTGGTTGTGTTCACTGTGAACGTTAAGCTGCTCTAACTGAACACTTTGGATCCAGAAAATCACTTTTCATTCCATTCAATCATTCCATCGTTCCATTAAATAGAAAAAGAATGTTTTATTAAGCTTGAATTGAATTGGTATCAATCCCTGCTATCTTGCAGGCAAAAAGAAGCTGTAACACTGTGCGTAGTAAAAGAGTTGAAGGTGGCCATAAAATCTTATTCAAAAGAACTCAGAGAAAAATTCAGTAGTGTCATCTCGAAGATTCTTCAAAACCGTATCATCTGTGACAACAAATTTTCATCGGTTCAACGAAAATAATAGAGGTACAGAGTGTAAAAGAATTGTTACAGTTCATACAAGGGATTCTTTGCTCCGAGATTAGTGAAGATCTGCCAAGAAGAGGGACTGCGAAATTGACCTTCATCTTGAAATTCACGGTCAAATTATTTTTGTTGCATTGTAATCTACTCGCTGGAAGGATAAAGTGTGTCAAAGGACACATGCATCACAACCCAACCGATCTCTTGGGAAATCATGTTGAAATTTCATATAGTCTTTATTTGCAGTATTTTATTTGCATATCAGATCAGATACGGTGTAAGTAAATAGGCAGTCTTATTTGCTGACATACACATAATATAACGCTAATATAATAATAGCGATCGATCGATCTATTGTTTGTACCTGGAGTGTGAAGTGTTCTAATTTATCACGGTGCGACGTCGTCATGAACGATGCAGAAAACTGTGCACAAATTCTATTCATGCCGTCAAATGGACTGACACCACTTTCAAAAGAAGCATTTATGCAATAACATTTGAGCTGCACTTTTAAAAGTTGTATAAATGCAATTTTGAAAAAAGGGGGGTTAAAGTTAATTTCAGTTGAACACAGTGTTCCGTACCGAACATTTTTTTTGTCTATTTTCGCATCGAGCCTTTCTCCTTTTATTTTTATAGCTTAAGGAAATTGTAAGACGGGCCTGAAGAATCCGCGACCCATAGGATTAGCCGGGGCCGTTATTAAGCCATTACACCAGAACTCAGTTTATTAACCATTGTCCCGATTTTCCAATTACTGAACTAGTGTCTTCCTTCTCTCATGTCCTATCTCCTTTTTTCGGAATTCCCCAAAACCCCGACACCTCATCCTTCTACCACCACTTCCCACCACCACACCCTACGACCAATACTTAATGTTCTTATTTCTCCCATTTTTCACTTCCAAAATTAAACTCCGCCCTCAGTAGCTGAGATGCGTGACTTCCTCTGAATTTCGAATCAGTATCATTCTGAACGTTAAACAACCAAGTATTGAGTCAGTCCGAGCGCTGAACGCATAATCAAGTCGTTTATATTATAATTCGTTAGAAAACAGTCCGATTTTTCTCTCGTGATCCAAGTTTGAAACATAACTCAAACCGACGCGAGTACACGACACACGGATGTCTCCTTTTTATATTTATAATGACAAAGTCAATACGCTACAATATCCTCATTCTCAAAAACGGCTCAATATAACACTTTCTGTACAAACATAATAGGTATCCTAATACTTAGGAACGGCACTGTACGTTGTACTCTCAGAACCTTGTAATTGATTCGTCATAAAATGAAATAAAAATATTGAAACAAATTAAAAGTATTTATAACGTAAAGTAGAAGTAAAGACTTATTTATTCACTTTTCTAATGCAGTGTTTTTGAAGCAAGTGAATGTAAATAGAACCTAAATCAAAGACGTTTAACCCTATAGCGGTCTTCGGGTCTTTTTTGACCCACCGCCTTTTTATATTTTTAGTAATTTTTGCTGTTATCAAGTTTACGTTCCTTGACACTATTTTAAACGTTTATTGTCTAGGTTCATATGTCGCGTTGAAAACAAAAATTATTACACCTAAGGTCTTAGGTCCTTTTTCACCCAAAAGTCTTAAGTGTACAGTCAAAACGAAGACCGCTCTAGGGTTAAGAGCATTTTCTCGGATAATCAACGTAAACATCAAATTGTACTTCAGCACTAAACTGTTCGTTAATTTAAGAAAATGTATTTGCGAACAAGATACCGTCAACGATTCCTTCTTTACGAATTAATATTCACCGATGAAAAATTCCTTCCGTCAGAATTTTGTAGACTCACCGTGTGAAATGTCACGTGTAACGGGACGCCACTCGACCGGGATTCTTCGTAATTAGGCAGACACGTTTGGCAGTGGAATGTCGCTGAAGATTGGTCTAGTCACGAGAAGGGTGGGAACCATTGAATACAGAGAACAGTGGTTGGCGATTGGAATTGTTAGCGGTTGACAGAGGAGAGGGTGAATAAATAAAAGGGTAAAGAATGAACGAAACGGTTGATAGATAAAATCGCCGGACGAAACGATTCGTTGCCGGCGCGAGGCGCTGTGCGTTTCATTTTCGGGAAAATTACCTGTTGGCAGCTAAATGAATTTAAGTTCGACAGGGTCTCGGTGACGCAATTCACCCAATAATATCTGTCAGCATGGCACGTAATAAAATGTTCCGTTCGTATTTATCACGATCAAGTTTAATAAGTTTACGGGTCGCATGAAAAATAATAGCTGTTCTGATAGATCGCTAAACAGATTTCTTATTCAAAGAGTTAGCGATGCTATTTTGTGATTTAAAATGTGCCATTAACCGGTGAAATTTAGCACATATCCGATTTTTATATTTAGGTCGAATCTGAATTTTGAACGGTATGATACTTCGAAAATTGAAAATTATCATGCAGCTGATGAACTTTAATTTAAATGTCGTGCAAATTAAATATAGTGTAGGAGGTGTGTAAAGGATCAATACAAGCACATAAACTGAGTATACATGGTGTTTCTCGATATTTGACTTTGTTCCCGAGTGGGGGGTAATTTTTGTACTCTAGTAACGCGTAACTTTGTGCAGTCTTTGATATGTTTTTTATTTGCTAGATATCTGTTAGGGAAACGATCCGTGTATGAGCCATTTCACGTCAAATCACACACGTTCTGCCACTGACATAGTAAGTTGACTGTTTTAACAGGCGGGTCAAAATGACTCTGCTCCGGTGGCTGAGGGATAAAAACCATATTATTCCGATTATTCAGTCTCGACGTATTTTCATCTCGAGTTAATTTTCAGTCGAATTTTGTTTTGAATGCACCTTAGTACTTCCATACTCAAAATTTTCTATTTTATATACTTTAACTGTAAAAAATTGAACGTTCCATTTAAAAAAGTAAAATTGACCCTTAGATATTTTCTGCACTGCTATCTGTAAAGATATTGTCCACCGTGTTACCTTCCTTGCAACCGTAGAACTTTCATAAGTAATGTGTTCGCTTATTGCTTGAAATAATAGAGATGTTTGAGGTGGACGTAGATGGTGAGGCACCTTGCACATCATTAACACATTTTTAAATGTTGCACTGACAATTTGTAGGTGTTGGATGTTTTTTTAAAGACAAATATCTTAGACCAATCATTTGGACCCTAGTACTTAATATCTATATTTCAGAAAGAAAAGAATACTTACATATTCTTGTCGGGTATCTTAAGAATTTATTTAATTGCTTCTGTCTCCGGCGCCGTTGTTTAATAGAAGGGGTTGTTTACTGCCAGAAGTTTTTAATTAAACCTACATTCGAATGAATTTGAAATGAACGCTCGCACTTTGGAAAACTTCGTATCATAATCGTAAGGTTTTACTAGTTTGGTCCTTTAAAAGACTGCTTAAATTTTGATTTATATCACTTTTATGTTCTTTTAAGAGGGTACACCACCCAGAGGCGTCTAAAAAGTAGGTAAAGTTTGGGAATGTTTTTCTAGATAATTATCAAATGCAAAGTTTAGATTTTTCAACAGATGTAAATGTATACTTTTAATTTTTAAAAAGTAAAAATGTTACAAAATGGCGGAGTTATTCACTATATTTATCTCGAAACCTCTTCTGCTAAACCAACACAACACAATGGAACACTTGAAATCAACAATTTTTAGTGATTCATAAACAGAAGTGTATTATCTTCAATGTAACTTACGATTATTCAAAAATTTGAATAATTGTAGAAGTACGGTTTGACAAAAACTTCAAACACGTATAAACAATTAAATAACTGAAAAAATTTTACGTACAATGTATTCACAGTTTTAAAACAATAGAACGAGTAGTTCCGGAGATTTTGCGACGGCCATGTCAAAAAACAGAGTTTCGAGGAAAACGTAAAAAAAGGTTAAAGATAACATTTTCTCTCGGATAGAGCACGATTTTTTAATTCTATCTCCAGTAGTTAGCTGTTCCAATTCCATACAGTAATTCTTCCCCTGCCTCGAACGAACTGTCGTCCGCCTTTTTTGAGTCAATCTAAACAGTTTTCGAGCTATTTTACTATATACTTTCTTCTGTTTTTGCTGCCAGCCATATTTAGATACACCATTTTTATCGTTAATAAAATATTGTTGTAAACGTCGTTGAACGTGCTAAAAGCTTATACGCGGCAACGTCGATCGTATTTTTCCCGCAGAACGCCATTTTAGGAACTATCGACCAAATAACGGAATTCGAGCTCTCGTTGTTATTTTGCGTGAGCTTTACATCGTTTTAAACGCTCGCCCGAACTGAAGTCCTCGTAAACCGGACGAATCGCATCTTGAACAACTTGAGAAAAAGGATTTTCGTGAACGTAGTCCTTCAAAGCATTGTTTCATTTTGTTCTTCCTTTCAGATCCGATCCGTGAGACCTTCCTATCTGATAAGACCCATCTCCCTATCCATTTGAATTTTGATATATCGCTTTGACAGAATATTCGACGTATTTGAAACTTTAAGAAAATGTAAAAAAGAATTTAACTTTGTTAAATATTCTGAGTGGTGCCCCTCCTTAATTTTATGTTATAGTTGGCTTTAAAATCGGCTATAAAAATATCTTTTTCCTTTTTTTTTTTTGTCAAAATGGTATTGTATCGATTGCAATAATTATTGTCAAAGTGTAATCAACTCTCGCAATAGGTTAAATATTAAAGTAATTTAAAGTAATACTGTATTTTCTGATTTTCTACCATAAAATGTCGAACATTTCGTACATCACGTACTCCAGCTATGTGTTTGAACTTCTGTATGCCCGTAAAAACAGGAAGCGTAATCGCGTGTTATGAATGCTTCGGTACACGTCCCTTGAAAAGAACTGTTATACACCGTATAATGTAATCACATTAAAACGAACCTGGAAAAACTGCTGCACTCTCGGCATAACAAAAGTCTCCCTATAATCCATCCTAATTTCTACTATTCTCCACATCACATCAATTACATCTATTGTACTAACTGCTGCACTAATTATTTCCAAGCCAAACGCATCCGCGTCCAACCATCGACCCCCCGAAACAATTCACCGGAAGCTCTTTCAGGTCCGCAAAATTCTTTTCTCGTCCGACAGAAAATGCTTGTCAAATTTTACGAGCGCGCTCTCGTGCCAAGCGAAATAATTAAATCTAAAGAAAAAAAACGTGCCTTCGGTAGCGGACTTGGCAGCCGGACAATTTATATGTCTAACAAACTCAATTGAGCTTTACGTAACGTACACATAGTCACGAGTGAGGTACGTGAGGTGGAGAGGGTGGAAATACTTTATATTCCGTGGTGCTAAGCGCCTCAAGGGAACCCGGACTTTTCCAACGAATCTTGGCACCAAAAGCAGTTTCGTTTCGGTTTCGCTAATCGCGCTCGCAGAATACATCTACAGACTGGTATCGATCATATGAAGATTCGCCGCGGAGTAGACAAAGTGGGGAGTGAACCGATTCGACTTGTCGATTACGAAACAGAGAAACCGGAAATGATCGGTTGGTTCGCGTTGTACCACCCTGTCCTCGGTTGAATGCCTCTCGGTTGTAAGTCGTTACACGCTCGACTTCGTTACTTTGTTTGCAGGCTAATGTCTATTAGGGAGCCAACGATCCGTGCGTACGTGATAATTAGCGTGGGGAAGTCCACGATGAGAGTATATCTTTGGTCGCAGCACAATCAAGCGTAACCAGCGGCAGAAATGAACAACCAGTGCAAAGTGAACGCAGTTAACAGCCATAAGTTAATTATGTATCCGTTGGAATTGGATAAACTCGTTAACGTGATTGCTGGTTGTTTGATTGATGGATAATATTTCTTTCTTATGAAGGTACATCATTGTGAGTATTCTAAAAATAGATAAAAATTTGGGAACTTTTTCGTAGATACTACTGAATGAAAAGTTTCATTTTTCATTTTAGAGAATGTAACCTGTAGCTCTTTTTGTCAAAAAGTAAAAATGTTACAAAATGGAGGAGTTATTACGAAACCATTTCTGTTAGAACATCGATTGCTGGCCGCCGTCGCCAGCAGGGATTGTAACGTTTGAATCAAGAAACTCTTTTTGACTTATAAATAATAATATATTACCTATAATTTAGCGTTCGATTTTTTGAAATTGTAATTATCATAGAAGTGGTGGCCGTTTGAGTAGGAACAAAATCAGCTTTAAACGTTTCTAAAAAAGTAAATAATTGACACATCGAAAGTTATGTCAACGAGCATTAGTAGTTACCTATGAAAAAAATTCCCAAGCTTTTACTTATTTTCAGAAGCCTCAGAATGGCGTGACCTCTTAAAATTTATTTTTTCTTATAATTTGATGGTAGATCACTTTTGTTGCCATTTTTTAGCAGAACAATATTTTCAGGTAACTGTTTTTTAAAATATGGTCTTTCTCGTTATTTTAGTAATATACATTTCATTCGAATGTAGAGAAAAGTAATGTAATTTCGTGATATTAAGTTATGATATAAATAGAATCTCTAGATATTTTCGAAGATACACATCTCGTGTTATTTGGCAGTTTTCAATCCCAAGTTATTTATGAACCGAAAAGTTTTTAATTTGTGTAGGATTTCTTAATAGTGATTCGTGCCTCGTTCAGATGAGGTTTCGTATTTGCATGTCTCTTTGTAACAAAATCACATGCAACACTTTTTATAATGCTTTTAACTGTCGAAAATATCTGTCGCTATATTTGTAACGTTTCAAAAACCTCTGAAAGGGATATGTTACAGAAGATTTATTGCAAACAATAGTACCTTTCACTAACTTGTAGAGTACACAATTCAAATTGTCAAATTTAAAGAACCTAATTGACGTGCTTGCAAACTTAATGCATGCTATCTGATTAATACAAATGCCCTGTTAGATTTACTATTTTATTTAGATCGTATAGTATAACATCACTCATATGCAAGGTAAACTATTGTTCTGTTATACAAATGAACCGATAAACTGGTTTGAGTTGATTAATAAATTTATCGATGGGAATAATTTATTTTATAATTATATTTCCTTCATGAACATAAATATGTTCGATTATACATCAAAACGTTTTTCTTTCTACATTGTGAGATTTCCACTTTTAGAAGCTAGTCATGATGTTCGTTACTTAATCAACGCGTAAGTATACACAGACAATTCGCTAACTATATTAATGGAACAGATATCAATTTCTGAAAATTAGCTGATTAATTAAAAGCGTTTATAAAATTTATAAGGGAAATTTATGGACTATTCCATGAAGCGCCAATTTTCCACCACGTGTAATTATATTAATTTGAAGTATTAATGTACACAGGTGATATGAAAAGTTCTCGGAATGAAGTAGAAATGGCAAGAGGAGTTCTGAAATTTCTAGTTTATCCGAGACTTTCATTTGTCATTTGACTAACTGTAGCACGTCAAATTATTCTACTACAGTGACTCCTATTAATATTCAGCATGTGTATAATTGGCATAGATCTACAAAACGTGTGTTTTAAATTTTCATTACAAGCTCCGATAAAAAAAACACAATTCCCACAAATTGTAATTTTTTCCAAATTTTTTGCACGCGTCATCTAGTATACTTCTCCTTGTAAATTCTAAAAAAATACTCAAGTCGTTAGGTCCAATTTTAAAAAAGTTATACCGTTCTAAAGAGTGTCCGAATATTAATGGGAGTCACTGTACGTAGGATTTCGTATACACCGCGTCTCCTAACAATTGAGGGGTCCGGTGCAAGAGGAAATTATGCCACAAAATGTGGAAAAATGAGACTTCCCCTTCAGAATTTCCCCATACTCTTTAATACAAGTAAAATGTACAAACAGATATGTTTAGTCGAGTAAAATAGTCTTAAATAAAATACCTTGTAATAAGAACAATTTTTGTAAAGCTTCTTTTTAATCCAATTTTCCGATTTAAGCACACAGAAAATAAAATAAAAAATGCAACATTTTCCCAGATACACTACCTACATTCTTTCGGATTTAGGAATTATTTTTAACGTCGGAACATTTAATTTTGTGTATTCGCCCCCACCATCGTAGTACTAATATTCGACGCCGATTTTCAAAATGTATAGCACAATAGAACGCGGTAGGGAGAACGAGGATCGGCCTTGTAGGATAGTTGAAATTCGCGAAAAATTACCATCCCCAAGCGCAGCGTTATAGGTGTCTATTCGCATCGTTTAACAGTAACCCAGGAAACGTGTGAGCTATTGAAGAACCAAGCACAGCTTTGTATTCGGGATCAAAAAATGCTAAGATTTCGTTGAATACTCCTAGCTGAAGGAATTATTTTTGAATTCGAAATATTTAATTATATGTATTTGCCACCACCATCGTAGTTCTAAAATTCGACGCCGACGTCCAGAATGCATAGCAGTATCGTAAGCCATTTAGAGTACGAGTATCATCCCAGGATGTTATGCGAAAGTCGCGTAGAACTACTGTCCCCATGCGCGACGTTATATGTGTATATTCGCTTCGTTTAACAGTATCACGGGAAACGTTTGAGCTATTGAATGACCAAGCACACCCTGGTATTTGCGATCTAAAAATGTTATGTTATGCGAAAGTCGCGTAGAACTACTGTCCCCATGCGCGACGTTATATGTGTATATTCGCTTCGTTTAACAGTAACACGGGAAACGTTTGAGCTATTGAATGACCAAGCACACCCTGGTATTTGCGATCTAAAAATGTTAAACGCTACTATTGGACCCCACAATTGATCAGAAGCAAATTCGAATGCACATCCCCTTGCTGTTTCGAGTTAAAGTACGATTTAGTACCACATTCACCTTATTTGCCAGATTTATTCTGCCTTTGAGTACCATCTATTCCCTCCGTTAAAAAAATTTAATGGAAAGAAATTCTTATCAAACGAGGAAGTTACGGAAACAGTTGATGAATATTTTACAGCTGTTGAAAAACCGGAGTTTCGTAGTGGTTTAATGGCTAAGCTTTAATAATTGGAACATTGTTAGTCGAAGTACGTTGATGTAACAGGGGTTTATTTTGAAACATAAAATTAATCTGAGAACTACTCTTCGTTCAAATTAAGAATAACCTCGTTTCTAAGGCAGGGCTAGAGCGTCCAAACCCCCCACTTAACCACCTACGTTTTTCTCCGTCTTACCCTCTGCTACGCTCTGTCTATGCGCAGAACGGACGAGAATCAGTCTGAGAGCGAGGTTATTCTTATTTTGAACGAAGTGTATATAGGCTGTCTTCTTATTCCATTCCGAGATCTTCTCAAATGATCCACGTATACATATGCAACTACTTACATACTCATTTCATGCTGCAACATATTTTGGAAATTTATCCACTACATTAAAAAAGGTAAAACAGTCTATATAAAAAGTTTCCCTAAATTTCTCTTTAAATATATCCGTAGAACAAAAGGTGTACTTATGTGAAAACGTCTGTAGGGGAGAGTAGGGGAATTACGAACACCCAAGGAAAAAGTTGAATAAAAGAAAATATTGTAAAGGTAATAAATTTTTTATTGTTTATATACAAAGGCACATTATCTGTATATACAGTTTTATAATGAAATTTAACAAAATTAAAAAATAAAGCGAATTTTTAATAGGAAAACCAAACCAAACTAGATATATAGATGTATAGCAACTGAAATTTGTAGATACTATTTTACAAACCGCTGGTCCCGCAGATATTTCTTCAATTAATTTTCTTCATTGTCTTATCATTTCCAGCACAATTCATCGTATTTCACGCATATTTAATCTAATAAGACAGGCATGTCGAACTTATAGCTTTGCGGATCGAATAGTATGCTATTAGATTGTATGCGGTTCCTGTTTAACATGTCCGAATTAATACATCAGTAGGTTTCCCTATTAATTAGCTTCTATGGAGGTGCGTTCGTGGTGAACCGGAACGTAGAACGTACGATATCGAGCTGCCAAAGCGTTATATATTTAATACCTCAAAGGCACTGAAGCAATACCTTGCGACTGTACGTTCAATTAAATAGAAACCAAGGAAAAACAGGAACATTATGCTACTGTTGTGCCCGGCGCTGCCTTCGTTATCGTAACCGATTAAGAAAAATAAACGAAACTTAAACTTAACCAGTAATTTAAATTGAATTTTAATTAAATTAAGTTGCTTTCAGTGTAATTACGATATTTTCGAGAAGAACGGAAGTTTGTAATATCGTTCTATGATTTCTTCAGTTAAATTACAGTTTGTTTTTGTAGCACAAAGAAAGTTATGTAATACTTAAATGAATATTGAAAAGTAATTGGTGCCAAATTCTCGTCGGGTTGAAATTTTCGACTTAAATTCAAATATTAAATACAATAGCTTGTAAATAAACGTTTCGTACAGATTATTATATAAATGACCAAAAATGGCACAACCTACCGAATAGTCCAACAAGATGTCATTGTGCAAAAGCTAATGTACAAAACAGCAATATTTTGCTCAATAAAGAAAACTGCACCATATATATCTTTAGAAGAATCGTAATCTTAATACAACTCTGTGATGAATTAAATTTAACGTTGCACGATTGTGTTCGAGACTTAAAAATCTTCACTATACGATGCAATAAATTCAAGTACAATCGATTATTATATATAGAATGATTTTTCTCTTCGACCAGAATATTTTCACTCTAGCGTATTGCCGAAGCCCAGACTAAAAATTTCTGACGACGAGAACTACTCTGTCGCAGTGACTTATGTATGTGACTCACGTCTTATCCAGCTAACACCCTCTCATTCTTGCTATTTTTCTGTCCGGCTCTTTCAGTTCCTTGGGTGGCAGACTGACGGTAACGTTAGTTGGTTCACATGACTCGTTCATCTTGAAACTCGCTTGGAAAAGGAGTCACACCGATCTTCTTCGCTTCTTTCTGCCTTCGATTTGTACGTGCACCCACGTTTGTGTGTGTATGTGTGTCTGCGTTATCTATTCGCAGTTTGAAAAGCAACGTAGAAATGGAGCTTTACCTTCCGGAGTTTGGATCGCGTAGCACGAATTTGTTAATTTCGTAGTTCTGTGAAACGAAATAACTTATTGGGTTGGATGATGAGTAAACTCCGAATTTTTGTGCAAATTCATATTTTTACGAATATAATTTAAAACATATAAGCTAGATAAGCAATTCTTTTATTCACTAAATGCTATAGTGAGTACTATATTTTGGGTTTATTTATATATTTTTGCTTATCATGTACTTATTATGTATTCTGTGCATTTCTGTGCCTTCAAATAATTTTACGAATGCATAAAAATCCGCAGAGATTTTAAACGCATTAAAAATTTTAACGTGTAATTTTAAAGAAAGTCTATTATATTTGGTTAAATTTTCTTAACGTTTATTTGGATTTTAGGATGAACAACGAGAAGATGTATTTTCATGAAATTATGCTTTTTCATTTTCGCAAAGGTAAAAATGTAGTGCAGCCAGCAAAAAAGATTTTTGATTTGCATGCTGATGGTGCTGTGAATGAAAGAATGGTGCAAAGATGATTGAAAAAGTTTCGTAACGGAGATTTTAGTCTTACTAATAAAAACAAGTAAACACTGTCAAAATTTAACCAAATATAATGAGCTTTTGTTTAAATTACACGTTAAAATCTCAGTTTTTACAGCGTTTTATAGGATACGAATAGTCTTTTGTTTTAAAAACAGCAAAAACGATCTCTTACGGAAAAAGCCGACGTTACTTATTGGCCAACGCAATATTAATGTGAAATTAGAAGTAAAAGTGAAACTACAAGTTTCCTACCTCATTTCTGCGTTCACTAATGTGAGTGATGAAAAGTTATCAAAAAATTGTCAAATTTCAGATATTCTTACAAACATTTTCCGGCAAAAGAATTTCATAATTACGTATAGAACTTTTACATAAAAATATAATAACGTTTTGTTCTTATCTAATCGTTGCTGGTTTAAGTAATTAATTTCTGAAGAACTCGGTTTTCCTTTGAACGATGGCGTCCAATTTTGCTGAGCTCGTCATGCCTGTTTAAGCTGATCGTTTAGATAGAAATTCTCTAAGTTGCGTCACGACTTTGACGCGAATATCACGACACAGCTTGTCACTTTGAAATTTCGTGGCCGATAGTGCTGAATACCCGTGTACCGTTTGCATATAACGCAGTTTCGTATACCAGAGTTAGATTAGATCTTCGGCCTTTCATGAAGTAATTAATTTCATAGGATGATGGGTCATGGTCAATGGTAAAATATTATTTACGCTTAGAAATCTCGTGTAACTGTTTCGTTATAATTTATTCATTTTATAACGAATGTTCGTCGTTTAGCTTGAATAACACATTACTCCCTCAGAAGTCTAGAGTTGATAGTTACACAACTGTGCAAAAAATTACGTTAACATCATGAGATACGTTAATTAATTAAAAATGTGGGCATTGAAATATTAGCTGAAGCATTTATAAACTCCAGTTTCGCCGGTATAATTCACTTTTGCCACGAGAGATACAATTTGAAAATTGCGTTAAAAGAAATCAATTTGTTTTATCTACGTCTGTGTATTATTTGATTAAGAGAAATAAAGGTACAGTTAAAATCACCAATATGTTTGCAGAAGACTACAAAGAAACGTCGTTTAAGAAATTGCGTTTTCCTTCGCTGAAGAACATACAGTTTTTAACGAAATTAAAGTGTAGTAGCAGAAATATAAACGATGTAAAATGTAGAATGCTAGAAGAAATACGCTCGAAAGGGGAGTTGTTTTATTAACGAAACGAATCTATCGTTTCTATCGCTTCACAAAATTGTAATAATGGCCGTTTGTCCTGAAAAATATACAATTACAGCAACCTCTTCTTAAAAACTGACAAATTTTAGCACCGACTTGTACTCACGTAGAAAACGTTCAATCTCCACAATAAATGACATAACTACAATTATTCGAAATTAATATATACCTAACATTTTTCTAACGATAAGTTAAACCTAAATTTTAAGTTAAATGTTCGTATACTACATTCTGTGTATATGTTTTCATGTGCATTGAAACGAAGGAGAAATATAATATTTATTTCCTAGCTCGTTAAATTTTCATTAATCTGTTTGTTAAGATCCTCAAAACAAGTGTTATTTATCTCTCGACTGACTACAACTGTATTGCATTTCTTTTAATAAAAGTGTAATATTCTCCTTTGTGTACGAATATTCGATATTTGTAACGAACAACAAATGTTATCCCAACCCCAGTCGGTAACATATCAAAATGCATAAATATTCGCTGGTTTTGTACCATGAGAACCTCACGAATGTAGATTACAAATAATCATTGTCGACATCGAAGAACAGATATACTACTCTATTCAAAGATTTCCAGGATAAATGAAATAAAATACAAATTATTCATTTATTCAGCAATATCTATTTGGTCGTTTTCAAAATAATCCCCGTTGCTAGCAATACGCTTGTGCGAACGATTTTTCCAATCTTCGTAGCATCGTTGGATCTCGATTTCTGGGATTACTTTTAGCTGATTTAGCGAATTTTATTTTACCGCCTCAATTCACTCCAAACAACGTTCTCTTCAGTTTGGGAAACGGGGCAAAGTCGCACGGTGTTTGATAAGGAGGATTGTCCAAGGGGTACGAACTGAAATATTGCCAAGTTAAAGAAAGTAACAGTGAAAAAAGCAGAACAAAGCCAATCTTTCTGTAGCACGCATTTAAACCTAATACATCTGCATATTATATTTATAATAAAAGTGTTATGCAGAATATTTGTAATAAAAAAAAAAATGTTTAATAAAACGAAAAGGAGAAAGCAACTGCAATACATTTAGAAACGCGTTTATCACCGGTGCAGCGATAATCATGCAGGTATACACCTTAGATTATTCTGCTGTTAGTAGACCGATCGAAATCTTTTTTGTGTCGCATAATATGGTTTAAAGAGGTCTTTAAGATGATTATAGTACATTTTTTTGTAGATTTTTTTATAGATAAATCTATGACTTGAGCAGATGTTAATAGGAGACGGTGATACTGATCACAATTTTATATTGCATGGAAGTTAAAAGAATGCACAGTATTTTTTTACAATAGTTTGGTATCCCTTATTTTTTAGTGTCTCTAATAATTGATGTAGATTTCATTCTTAGAATTTTGTATTTATTATTCATTGCTAGAAAAGATTTTTGCAAGCCACTGAATTCCTGGTTATACATTTGAAGCAACAGACGTAGGTTTTATACAGGGTGAGTCTCCCAACATGACGACCTCAAATAACTCGTAAGGTATTCGTTGTACGAAAAAATGTTTCAAACAAAAGTTGCATGGTATCTAGGGGGACATACAGTGCTCTAATCTGTTTTTTATTACCTTGCTTTTTTATTGAGATATTAGGATCACCTTCAGGTTTTTAAATGGAATGTCTAATATCTTTTTCGAATTCGGATAAATCATCAAATTACTGAGATATCTTCAAATTAATAATCTTCTATTAGGAAATACGCTCAGTCAGCATGATTCTTAACACGACTTCGTTTACTTGTTTTATAAATATCTCAGTAATTATTCATTTGAAGTCCCACTTTGTATAATACTTTTTTACGCAAAATTTGACGATTTATCCGAATTCGAAAAAAAATATTAGACATTCCATTTAAAAAACTGAAGGTGACCCTAATATCTCAATAAAAAAGCAAGGTAATAAAAAACAGATTAGAGCACTGTATGTCCCCCTAGATACTATGCAATTTTTGTTTGAAACATTTTTCCGTACAACGAATACCTTACGAGTTATTCGAGGTCGTCATGTTAGGAGACTCACCCTGTATATGTATAGTATTTTACTTAGCAGTTTTGTGAATTACGAAAATACTACATCTTGCTAGATTTTCTTGGCGCATGTCGTTCACGCAATTCATCGATAACCACTATTGACACGAGTCTTAGTCGACGTAATCAATCAAATGACTAAGACGTGGGCGTGATCAACAGAATCGACTAGACTGCTCCTCGGAGCGTGTCGTACGCAAATTACGTAAAAGGGGAGAAACAAATACCTCCGAATGATAATTAACGAACGTTCGTTAGCAGGATGTAATTACAGCGAAATCGATTAAGTGTGTGGAGCAGCACATCGGTATTCCAGGCTATTCTTGGAACCGAAGATAATTCCCGAGCAGAGAAAGTGGCAACAGCAGGCCCGAAATAAGGAGAGTCAACCCCAAGAGCATCGGCATTGCTGGCAGATTCAATTTAAGATAGCCACGAACTCTGGACTGTCTGAATGCAGCATGCTATATTAGAGTTCATGGAAGTTTATTCTGCCAACACCCTATACAGCCATGGGGCAGGAGGAGCTTTTGCTCACTTAACAGCACAGCACACGAACGGCATTAAAAAACACAGACGTATTCACATTATTATACGTAGTTTAAATATAAATGTATCCACCTATCTATAACAGCACAGCACTGACACTTCTCTGTATCACTTCGGCAGCTGCAAGATTTTCAGCGTGAATGTGTTATAGCATGCTGCTCGTACGATGATGATGAATAATGAAGAATTAATAGAATTGGTGCACATGAATGTATGGACAACTGAAGTAGGCTATTAAGTAGGCCTTTTAGGAAACTTCGCTACTTAGGACACGCAGTGGTTGGGTGTTAATCGAATTCCGTGTTCAATTCCTCAACTCCGAACAGCATCCAACCCTTGTCGTCTGCTGTAACTTGCGCCGCGTCCATCAAACGATACCGAGCGCCGTCAAGCGTCACAGATTTTTGTCAATTCAATCAAGAAATGAAATAAAATGCTAATACACGAAGATCGCGGCTATCTTTCTTATTCGAACCCACACCAGTCGCGCAAAATTAATTTGACGTGCGACAGCGTGCCTTAGTACGCAACACCCCTGCTCGATAAAAGCACAGGATGAAATATCTATTCAAACCAGGCAACCAGCTAGTCCGCCTCTCGACCAGGTGACACGAAGATTTATCGTGCTAGCCGATAGACCTGTCTCATTTTTGTCGGTTGAGATTGTACACGAGATTCTTAGGGTTGGGTACAACTCGTCGAAGCAAGACGGATAATTTGTTGTAGACGAAGGTTCTCAGCTCGTTTCCAAGTCTTTTCTTCGTCCGTAAGTGTAACACGTTTTTCAGAGAATTCCAAGTTCATCGCGTTTACCTGTAACGACCCGATTTTTTTAAATAGATGTTATCTCGAGAACAATTTTCATTCCGCGTTTCCCCGAGTAGTTTCACTTGTGATGTCCTGCGTTTACGATAGCGGACAGAAGTGTTCGACCAGATCGATTGTTTTAACCTTCGAATGGCGGATGCTGGGTCACCGTTGATCCATCCTTTAGATGTCTCTTGTTTCAACCGGTATATGATACAGAGATTTCAGACATAAATGCTTTTGTTATTTTAACCATAGTATATTTATATAATTTTAAACAATATAGTGCCTAGTAACGTGAAGAAAGAATGTGGTTTCGCTTGCGTACGAGAAAGGTTTTAGTGTTGGGTCATATTTGACCCGACATACACCGTGCGTGCAGCGTTAACCCCTTAACCTATGATTTCTTTTCTGACTGTGCATCTAAATGTCAGCCATTTTCTGTTTTCAGGTAACAAAAACTAATCTATCACAGATCAATTACATTTAGCAATCCTCAATCTTACAAATTCAAACGAAAATTAGGATTACAATGAATTTTTCTTACTAATATAACTATTTTTCTTACATCTTCGCCAGAATATCTGCCGCGAGTCTGACAAGTTGTCATATGTTAAGGGGTTAAAGGTGAACATAAAGAAAACCTACTTGTTTTCGTAAATATTGCACAAAGTATTATTATCAGCCGCTTTACACGCAATCACGCTTTAAGTGTCGAAGTTTTATTATACGCGCATCTGCCACGAGTCTGACACGTTGTCATATGTTAAGGGGTTAAAGGTGAACATAAAGAAAACCTACTTGTTTTCGTAAATATTGCACAGAGTATTATTATCAGCCGCTTTACACGCAATCACGCTTTAAGTGTCGAAGTTTTATTATACGCGCACGCGTTTATATTTCCGTCGGAGGGAGCACGAACAAATTCGATTGAACCACGTGATAACTTATCTTGGCTTATTTTCGATTAAGTTTTTGCGGTAGGAAAATTGGTTTATTTTTGGCAAAATTATCGAAATTCGTATCTATAGTTAAGTAAACCTTGATGAATCGTGAAGCATTTGCCCAAATTTCATTTCATCTAGATTCGAATGAAACGCGATATTTCAGTAACTTTCGTCTTAAATTACATTATTCTTCATTCTTTGCCCTTTCACTTCCCTTTGTTTCTCTGAGATGAATTAGATCTTAAAATCTTTCGATACTCGTTCTTGTTTCACTATATTAATACGAGCTACGTTGAGAGATTTAACGTGACCATACCTAGTAACATAAATCCACTCCGTTTCCCTACTGTGTAATCTCGCAAGTCGAATTCCTATTTCAACCGGAGACAAGCATGTTCTATCCCCGCATTGATTAAAGTTTTAACCCCACGTGATTCCTAGCCAATTTCTCCCTACTTCCCTTCGAACGAGCCTTTAAGATCACATCTCTCTGGTCTACGGTGACCCCCATTGGTCCTTATCTACGTTCCAGAGAGTAGATCTCGTTTATTTAACCAGATTCGCGATAGCGCTTGAAAAGAGTCGTATTAAGTCAAAATTATGGTCGACCCAGTATGTTCTTTAATTAATGGTGGTCAAGAAATAATTATCTACTTGAAGAATCAGTACTATTATGTTATATTATATAATACCGATGTCCTGACGAACTTCAAATATCTAATATATCTTGATTGCACGAAAATTAAAGGAAAACGTGTAATAAATACAGAAATTCTGGCGTCTAAGAAACACATTTTCCCACGATCAATCTACGCTACAAAACTTTCAAATTACGAATTTCTAAATGAGAATAATATATTTAATCACAATCGCCTCATATTTCTGCAAAAAAAAAAAAAAAAAAAAAAACAAGAAAGTAGCAAAAGTATGAGAAGATTGTTTTGAGTCTAATAATTTGCACTAGATTTTCTTATTCCAATGATCTCATTTTATATAATACAAAACTTAGTAAAACAATTTCTTGCTGCAGAAATATCTATACGTCATTTTTTCATTTCAATATTAATTGCTTAATTGCATCTCTCTTTTCTCTCAGTAATATTTCACGACCATCCCTGACCATTGGATTGGTCTTCAAAATGGCTATCATATAGGAAACATAAATAAAATATAGCATTCAGTTTAAAGAAACAAAGTTGACCTACATATCTCATAAACCCTCTGCAACGAAGTAAAACTGTTGTTACTATACATTGGGTCCTTAAAACTATGCAACTTTAGGAAACATTTTTACGAAATTTGAATTACAATGGAAATATTTCCAGTGATAAAGTTAGTATTTAGTTAATGGTATACTCTGTATAATATTATATATTGGAGTAAGCTTACATTAAGTCACATATGTACAATCAAATGTAGAAACATTTATTTACATACTTTGCTACTAGTATTTTATAGTATATTGGTAAAGAAAGAAGAGATTTCTAATTTAAAAAGACATTTTTACTTTGTCAAGATAATTGAGTATACGACACGGATGCTTAGCTATTTTTGGGAACATTTTAATTCAAATTTTCATCCTACAGTCGACCATTCGAGCCAGAATTCAAGATCGAAAATTTACTTTATAGACGCAGAAAATCTGTATTTCTGCGTGCGAT
>NW_017100143.1:2149304-2183425 GCF_001263275.1 Habropoda laboriosa
GATCACCCTTGGGACCAATCCCTCCGTTGATCTGCACCGCCACCTTGCTAACCTCCCGGTTATCAAGGTAGAAGGGATGTTCGAGATTCCAAGAGGTTTGAGTACCCAGGTTTCTCAGACGTTCACCAATTCGTTAGTGGTATCACTGTCTATTTTTCAGAGTTTGGTACAATTCGACAAAATTAGGAGTCTGAACAGATTTCTTTTGCAAACATAGTACCGCAGCGATCGCACTATAAACCACTTTTCTAAACACGACACCTTTCTCGATTATCTAACACAATATTAACCACTGTTTTGCGAAGCATCGTCCGCTATCCTTCGTATTATTTTTGCTTAGACTCCTATTATCTATATTTTTATCAGTTTTCCGTAATACAATGCATTTGTGCACATGTGCACATTTAATTTGTATTAAATACATACGCTGTGCATTTTCTATAATATATTGCATATTGGTAAATGATTTATCATAAGGATTGTCACGTCACATATGCACTTACAGTTTCTTCCAAAAATATTCGGACACTGTATGAGTTTGTCTTTCTAGTGGTGTATTTCGATGAATTATAAAAGAATTGGATTGATGCTTGTTCACTGTGAAACGTTTTTCGTTGCACTTTAGAATTTCGTATTGTTAGTTTACATTGTAATGTTAGTAGACATTGTAACAGAAATGAATTGAAATTATGTCCAATTACTACGTTACACAGATATTCGAACACTTGGCAAAAATAAATCTTTAAAATATTCATAGTACAATTATTATTCGTATTCGTAATATTTTAAATATTACATTTTATTGGAAGGAACTGTATATGTGACGGTAGCGAACGTGTTAAGTTGTCACGTGAGTCGACGAAGACTACAAATCCAAACAATTTTTGGAAAATCTATTTAGTCTCACCTAGCTTCTCTGAGAAATTCTTTCTTCGACACTCTTCTATTCCTGCCCTTTCCGCCTACTAGCCTGTAATACATTTGATCTTTCGTTGTACGAAGAAAAGTGTTTCACTTCAATCTATAATTTCAAAGATACTCATCTTATAATATCTACATTTTTCGACTGAAACAAGATTCAAACACTCCCTAGTTTTCGTTAAAGTAGCGAATCATATACCGCTTAATTATCGCGCGGCCGTTGCCAGAATGGCAAAGCAGCGCACTGCATCTTCAATTCGTTACACGAAGCCCATTAAGGACAAACCCCGTCAGACGGAATCTATCGAACTCATTGAGCTCTCGGCTTCGAATCCTGTCGGCTGCTGGTGAGCCAACCACAAATCAAAATAGGACGGGTTTGCATAGGATTCTCGCTGATCTAAAATTCGGAAAGGGCTGGGCGGATAATGATAGATCAATACGCGCCCTATTTCTCTCTCTCCTCCTCGTCCTCCTTCTGTCTCCCTTCTTCTGCGCGGAATCTTTCGCCCTTACCGAGATTCCTTCCGTGCTCTCTCCCCTATAACGGGGAGCTATAGAAGCAGGTTGTCTTCTTCCTCAGGCTGATCCTTTTATATGATAATTGCAACTTATTTGCCAGAGATGGTGTATAAACCGGCGCGCTTTATTGTGACGAGGCACACTGCATTGTGACTTGGTCGCCAGATCGACAGATCTCAGCTCTTCCTCTTCTTTCGTACTCTCGTAGCCTTAGCGTCTTCGTCATTTTAACTATTCACTTTGCCATTCTTCTCGACTACTTACCGGGTGCTCTTTTTTCTATTCGTTTTTCATCCTTCTATTTTTGAGAATGAGGATCGTGACTTGCTGTTTCAGTTTCTTAAAATGGAATCGTAGTTGAGGCTTAATGGGAGTAATTTGTTATTCCTTGTGGGATGTCTGTTGGGTGAGTTTTCATGGTGTCATGATGGGGTATAGGATTTCTTCTTGATAAGATAAGTGAACGGTGCATGTAACAACGCATTGTGTATTTTTTGTAGTATTACAATGTAAATACGATTGAGTAGTAATTAGTAAGATCAGGTACGTAACAATTGAGGGATCCAGTGTAAGAAAGAGCTGTGCCATTGCTGTGAGATATTAAGGCTTTTGTGAAAATTAGTGTTTCGATAGAAATTGCGTAATTAAGACTCCTATTTCTTTATTTAAACTTGTTAATATGAAGGTAGTGTATCTGAGAAAATATTTTACTTTTTATTTTATTTTCTGTGTGCTTAAATCTGAAAATTGGATTAAAAAAGAACAGAAACTCTTCTTATTTCAAAATATTTTATTCAGAACTATTTTACTTGATTAAACACATTTTTTTGTACATTTTACTTGCATTAAAGTGTATGGGGAAATTCTGAAGGTGAAATCTCATTTTTCAACATTTTCTTTTATCTCAATTAATTCTCCTAGAAGTTCTGAAATTGTTTGTTATAGCACATTTTTGTCTACTTATTAGATCTACTTTAAAGGCACTAAATTAATCGCAACATTCCGTCCTTTTATGATAGATATAGTAATATTTATTATGTCTACGTAGCTCAAGAGTAAGTTCTGCTTTTATTTATTATATTTAATACTTCATAACCGTTGCTTGGAAGACATTCTGAATACCCTTTTTATTGTGCACGTATAAATGTTAAGATTTGTAGAGTATTACTTGTAATCAGCATTGTTTGCAATGTTATTTGTAAAAGTAATTATTTCAATTTGTTGAAAATTGTAACTGGAAAATTGAAATGTTTCGCACTGATCTTTGATATCGTAGACGGTAAAATTATTTAATCTTAGTTACTAAATATTAAAGGACCCCAACTGCTACTGTCACCGATGTGAACACCGAAAATACATGACAAAAGTTCTTTAAAGAAGTTTCAAAACTTGTAATTTGTTTTGTGAACCTATTTGAAACTTTCCCTATTAAGATGATGTATTTAATCTCTTTACAGTAGAAGTATTAACGTCATATAACTTAACAAGTTAGTCCTGCAAAATGTTGCATAATGATTTTGTTATTTCTTTGTATTATAATCGTTCTTACGTATCCTATATTATTTTTCTACTTCTGTTACATTTATCTATCTTCTATTACATATATTACTTTTATTACATTATTTAACCAAATTAAATCAATTCTAATATTTATACATCAAAATAATCATTGACTTCTATTATATTGTTTAACCCTTTTGTTCTAAAGGTGACTATAGTCGCCTAATGTTGAACGCTCGTTGTATCCTATGCAGTTTATAATCATCCGTTTCTCTGGTTAAGCGTAGCATGGCTTGATATTTTCTTGGCAATCGCATAAACAATATGAGAAATTAGTAGCAAACGCTTGGAGTATAGCATCTTATTTTAAAAGTATTTCAATAAAGATATTTTGGGTATGTACCTTTACTTTTTGTATTTACAATTAGTGTAGACTCGCGACAAAGGGTAGTCTCGAGGCTCAACTGTTTCGTACAACGGCAGCACAGTGACGGAGAACTCCGCTGGAATGAAATTAACAAAACAAAGAGTAGAGAAAATTGATGAAATTATAATTATTATAATAGTTATTGCATTAAAAAATTGCTTAGCTAAATTCTTATAAGTGTTTGAATTACACTGTTACAACGATTTACTTTAGAGTACGGAGTTAATCACATTTACTTGTGAAAGAAATTATTAATCATTCAACGGCCGTAAAAATTTTTGTCGATTAGTGGTGTTAAGCCCAATTATTAAGGAAATTTATTTTAAATATAAAAAGGTCAGCATCAATCGAGTGTTTTGATACCAATATTTAAAAAAAATTAAAAAAGCAGAGGAACCACTTTAGCCTGTGAACAGCTCAAGTATTGTAAAATGTCAGAACTACAATTCAAAGAAGAATTGTAAGAAAAGTGTAAAAGTCCAAGGAAAGAATTTCTGAAAAAATATAACTGTTGGTATTCGATTAAAAGTGACGATAATTATGAAATTGAAGAATATTCTGTGACTTCACACGAGCTCTCTAACAAAAAGTCTCTTTTATCCATTTTTCTTTATCCCGCTCCCCGTGATAGGAGAACTAACCTAAAACGGTAAGAAGAGGACCCAAGGGTAAATATCCTTGCGGCCAGACGGAGTCAGGAGGTCTACCGTACTCGCGCCCAGTAATCCACTAAAAGGTGGGGGTGCTATTGGTTTGGTGCCGTCACCTTTTGGTAGTGGTGAAATGGGGGTAGGCGCTGGTTAAGGAGGTATAAGCCAGAAGGCTGAGGTATATAGTACTCCATAGTGTTGTATGCACGAGCGCACACTAATCGTCTTTCTTTATCAAAAATCGTTCGTCTTAGAATAGCAACAGTCGAGCAGTAGTAAAATGAAAATCAGAGTGAAACTAAAATCAATTAAGATCAACATACTTAAATCGTATTTTCAATATTGACACCTCCTGACGAAACCGGCCTCTTTCAACAACCACGGCAGTCAGGTGAACATTAAAGAACGATTGAAAATCGCCTATGCGGTCCACTAAGTGTGCGAAAGACTAGTAGCATTTCTAATTTATCCACACGCGTACACACACAGCAGCTTTTCGAAAGCTCTCTTACGAGGGCACTAAATATTCATGTAGAGTCATCCTAGAGGCAGAAGCGGTTGCAGAACGCCCGGAGGGTTCTAAGCAATTTCAAAGAAAAGATTATGTTTCCGCGGAGAGAGCCGAATGAAAGTGGGTGGATGGCGTAAGAGCCCGCACAGGGGTAGATCGTGGACGAACGGGGCTAGGAAGAACGAGTAAAGGGGCGGAAGGGCCGAGGGAAAAAGGTGAAACTAATTTCCTCTCTCCCTCTCTCCCTTCTCACTCTCTCTCGCTTTCTCTACCTCGCCTCATCCCTCGCTGTTTCTCTTCCTGTCCCTCCATTTCCTACACATTCGAAAAAGTTTTCTCTGCTTACCTAGCAGGAAGTTGTTTGGTATCCGTGGTACGTTAATTCCGCAAATAGATGACTTTACGAAATGGTGCGAGGCTGCTGGAAAAACGGTAAAACCTACGCTAAAGGGGATAACCTCGCGTAGCCCACGGAATGTTGCACGTCCTCCTCTTTCAAGTATGCTAGAAGTGTCCGGTCGTTTTCTAGACTACGAAGATATCGGTCTTGGGTTATCCTTTCGGAAACTTGACGAGCATTCTTTTACGATTTTTCCATGGTTCGGGAAACAAATAGTGTATTCTGGTGAAGAGGGACACGTATAATTTTGTGCGATGTTTAGCGAGGCTTGCGTTTTTCGTCGACGTGTGTGGCTGGAGCAAATTGAAATTGAGTTTGCTGAACTAGGTACCTACTTACAGTTGAACGAGATTTCAGTGTTACGATTATTTGAGTTCTTGGATTAATTTTTTGTTTTCTGTTTGTTAGTGTGCTGCATGTCATTAACTGATAATGTCAAAATCATGTCTTGATATACAGGGTGTCGCAGTTTTTTTCTTACTTTCACCCATAGAATGTACTGACAAAGTCTGATCGGAGAAAACTGGAACGCCTTGTATAAGCCGTACTTTATTTGACTAATGCACGTAACACTTATGTGTCGAAGAAATTTTTACTCTTTATCATTATTAATGAATTTTTCACTTTAATTCATAATACCATCGTTGGAATGAATCAACTTCTTATACTACTGTTTTAAAATTAGTAGTTTATGCAGTTCTCTTTATTTCTCAATTCTAGATATTTGTAAAATTATACCTTCACGTGAGGTAAAAAGTCTTTTTTCCGAAGGAATGAAGGTAATTTTTGAATTCACTTCCCTAATTTTGAAAATTAATTTTTCTTAATAAATTTGACATTTTTAACAATATTTTTTCCTTACTCTGAGTAAGCATTGAATATCAAAACATTGTTACTTATACATTGTCCTCTTACATGTAGCGATATAACAAATAAATTATCATATAACTATTTTCTTACAAATTTTTTCTTAAAAGTTTAATAGATCACTTCATCCATTTATTATTTCTATTACTTCTTGCTAGTTCTCTCATTAACACGTTCGCTGCCACCAAAAAATCGATTACACGCTGGGTAATACACTTTAGACCGCATATGCTGCGTCGGTGGCAGCAAACGTGTTATGCACGTAACTGTTAGTCGTCTTAGCGACAGTTGGTTCAGATGAATGTTGCATGGTTTGAAGGGGGCCATGCACTGCACTATTCGATTTTTTTTATTGCTTGTATTTTTTGATATTTCAAAGTAATCTTCGATATTTGAACTGAAGATAAAATTTTTTTGACAACAGAAATTATAGATAAAATGATCATTCATATTAAATGTATATTAAAACGATCATTAAACAGCTACATATCTGAAGCATCAGTGAGATTTCGATGCGTTAATTGGTAGAATTTCTTTAAAAGTCGTTTGATGACCATTTTAATACACTTCACTGAATTTGTTTTAATATTATCCACAATTTTCGTTATAAAAAGAAAGTTAAAGATGACCTTGAAATCTCGAAAGATACAAGTGATAAAAAAATGGAATGGTGGCCCCCTTTGAACCATACTAAACTAATTTTCACTAAAGTTATTACTTAAAGAGTTATCGAAATGGTTACAGTTACGTGCCTCGCCCTACTTCAAATAATAATTCCTATATTGTTATCTCTTTATATTAACGAAGCTTTCCTTTTCTCCATATACTAGGTTATCCCATAAGTTCGTGCTGCAAGCAAAAAATATTTCAATGAAAATCCAAGGAAATTCTATAGCGACGACATAATGTTCTTACCAAAAAAAAAAATGGGAGAAAGTTGTGGAATTTATTTTATAAAATTTGACACGAATTTATGGGATGAGCTAATATTGCATATCTAATAAAAGTTGTAGTGTCTTAATGTAGCTAAGAAAATCTTTTCTTCCGTGCAAATTTTGTATACCTATTTCTAATATAAATTCAATTCAGTTCTTTCTATTCAGTGGTTCCATCTTTTTCAATCGTGCAAATTGTAATAATTCTGATAGCGACTTTTTTCCAGGTGTTTCGACCAGATCTGTTTCATGCACATGTTACAGCTGTTGAAACGACTCGACCGCTTTCACAGTCACTTAGTTCCTCAAGTAGACAGAGGGATGGGTAAGGAGGACAGAAAGGGTGGAAGGAAAAGGGCGCGCAGAAGAGTACTTAAACACTATGATGGTTAAATTTAAGCTGCCCCGTGTTGTGCGGACTATCATCCCCCGGTGTTGATCTGGACGGTAATCTCGAGATTTGACTCATGCTGTCTTTCCACTTCTTACTTTTCTTGATTACAGCGCTGTTTTACTAGCAGTTGCAATTTATTATCGTTCCTTTCCGTTTTAGTACTGCTATAAGAACTCGGTATTATTTTATTGCAGATACTGCGGGAACCTAAATAGTTAGAGGGAATACTATCACTTTAATTCGGAGTTTTTCTTTATTAGCACGATGATATAATTAGACTAGAAATATTAATTACTATATTTCTCTATAATTTTTCTGATCTATAAATTTCTGCAAAGAAAACAACTTCTATCGTTCTTTATAACGTCACAAATTTTTTAATTTAAACGTGAAAAAATCATTGCTTCTTCGTCGTTTACATTTCTCTGTGCAAATATTCCTTTTTATTAAGACGCAGGAGAGGCTTTAGTGGCGGCATTGGTAAAGGCGCACGACTACGAAGATAACTGGGTTTTCCTTTTCCTTCGATTTCCACATATTTGTTTCTACTGTCAATGTCGTGATTTCTAAATAAAGTTAATAATAACTGATTCAATAGCGCATACTACGCATTCAGTTTTTCATAGTGGAAGAAGGATGTATAATTTTCAGAAAAATAAAAGGAATGTAAAATAATACTATTCTTAAATCTAGTTGATGAGTAAATAGCTTTTCTAATTACAAGTTGTATTAATTACAAAGTTTCAAAAAGAGGTAGTAAATAGCAGAACTATCTTTGCAGACTTTTGTCTGAGTGAGTCAATTAAGAGGTATTAACTTCAAAGTGGGAGAGAATTTTCTATATTAATGAGTTAATGTTTCTAGTTACCTACTATTCCTGTTTTACAATTCAATAATACGAAGATATTGTACTGATGTGAAAACAAAAGTGTGTGCATGTAGAGTACTTTTATTGTAACGTGATTAATTACAAATTTACGTAGACTACTTTCTGTACTTATTACTCAAACATTATAACTCTGAAAAACCTAAGTTGTCATTTACCTCGTTATTTTTATCCACAATTTTTCTTATTCTAATGCATTTTCCCTTCCCCTTTCTTTTCCTTGACCTATCTTTATTTATAGCGTCCTATCTTCCTTGCTTCCTGGATCAATTAGCTAGAATTCTCTGCGCCTTTGTTTAATTTGCACGCCATTTGACCTGTGTTTATGAATCTTGTGTATTCGCAGGTGTTCCCACACTAAACTGCATAGAATCTCACACCAACCCTCTCATGCAACTATTTCTACAGCAACAGGACTATCGAAGATTAAAAGGACACTGGCCAATCGACCTCAAATGAGAGGTCTTTTCTATGGAAGTGTCCTCATCGTGTTACTCAAAGAACTCCAATGATTGAGTTTTACTAAAGAATTCAATCCTGATTGCTGAGATTATAAAAAAAAATTTACAGATGTTGGAGCGGTATGTGATATCGTAAACGCTCGAATGTACGACAATATCGGAGACACGTAGTGCGCCACTTATGTGAAAATCCAATGGCGCTGACAATGAGTACCGAGGGACTATCAAGTTTTTCTACCTCGAATCCGCCTTTGAGGTTCCGAGCAACCTACTAGAGGTTTTCAAGTGACCGTAGTAAATGTTCACAGCGTTTACCAAAATTGATGTACAATACGAAGTTTAATAAACAGTAATAAACATTACAGTTTCTCTCCCTGCGCTTTATTTTTCTTAATCGAAGTACGAAATTGTTTGTAAATAAAAATTTATGAAATTTACTGTTTCTGATTTATTGTACCTGTTTTACCTTAAGTTTCTTTGACACGAAAAAAAGACATTATTTGTTCCATGTTTTGTACTTCTTACATACTCCTTAGAAATGTTACAGAATATGTACTAAAATAGATAAACTGATGGTGTAGCCTGTGTGACTGTTATTTAACGGTTCTTAAGTCATGCAAATTGTGCGAATTTTCATTCTGCACAAACTTTTGTACATATAAGATTTATCGAATCTGACAAAGTGTATCATAGTTGTATTTCGATGAAATAAATCATCATATAATTATGTTTATACTGATCACAATTTTTGTATTTGATTTTATAAATACAAATGTTACTTCTAGCGATACCCATAAAACATCATAAAATCTTAAATAGACCGCATAAGATGCACACTTAACTATAGAACTAGTAATTTTGCCTCACTTTATCATGAAATAATTTTCATCTTATTTCTCAGTTTCTAGACCTCATCTCTAATAATAGTGTTTTCCGTTTGTTTTAGGTAAGTGAAACGATCGAGCTAAGCATCGAGCAGAATATCAACGGCCAGGTATTCACTTTGATCGGTAAGATGATGGAATTTGTTTTGAAAACTGTCGCTTCAGAAACTACGATCGTTTCTCGCGAAATCCGATTATTAGAAAAGGTGTCGCGAATGTGCTTTGACGATTAATCTTCCTTTCGTGATCATCTCTCGCCGCGTTGTCGCTTCCAATTATAATTACGAAATCACAGAGCCGTTCACAAAGCGACAATAGAAATGCTATTGTCAAGAGCGCAACGGCAAGATGAATGGGGAAGGGAGAAGACACGAAAGAGGGAATTAATGAGAGAAAGGAAGAGGCTCCGTAGCTTGTTAAATACACTATCGTCGATGTGAAGGAAGACGACTGCGTACGAAAGCCTCGATTATCCTTCCTATCGATGTACGTACGGCTGATATAAAGTAACGAGGCTCCTTTTCAATTAACGACGTATTTCTTACGCTCGCAATCAACTCGATTTTGCATAAGATTTCCCCGTGCAACCCTCTCTTTGAACTTTTCGCACCGTTCGTAATAGCACGAAACACGCGAATATTGAAAAAGAAATATTGTTGACATTGTTAACGTGTCGAGAATAAAATCCTTCACGTGAAAATAGTGAGTTAACCAGTGCAATTTCGCTGCCGCTGAAAATACACGGAAACTGTTTAATAACTGGGTTACAGTAGGTGCCGAATAATCCGCACGTTGCAATTAATGGCTGTGAAAATCTGCAGCTAATTTTCTTCCGAAAGAGGATGAAATCTTCTAAAAAGCTGAAGGCTTCGACATTTTATACTTTACTAATATTTTATGTGAATTAGAATAAAATGTCGTTTAAATATTTCTGACAATTTTTATGCACCAAAGACCATCTTATACGAGTAAATATTGCACAAGTAATTTGGAGAGTTATTCAGATTTTCTGTTAAAAATGAGAAAACTCTGAAAACAACAGAAAACACTGTAGTATGCAAAAGGATAATGTTAAAAATAGGCGAATTTTAATCTTCATCGAGATTGAAAAATTTGTTCACAGCGTAATTTTGCACGTTCTGAGAAATCAATAACTATGTACATAATAGTTATTTATCCGGGAAGTGATAGAAAAATTATAAAATGCATGTAGGTATATGACCGTGGCTGCAACTCATTCAGTTGCTACTTTTCGGTCTGATATTCTTCGGATGGCGATCTGTTGGTAAAATAATCATTCAGAAAATTATGCAAATTAGTGTTTAATAAAAGGAAAAAATAATGAAAAGTAATTAATTATAAAAATTGACAAAATTGTCCTACTTTTGATATTGTCCTCTTTTTCCTCAAAAATTTGTAGAACGAACTTTTTTCTGGTTTTAACATTCTCAATCACGTTTTTTAAATAGACCAGCCAGTGTCCATAACAGCACAAAAAGTCCACAATAGGACACTCTACATGTATAATGATTAAGTGTTTTCATAAAAATTGCGAAAGGAAATTTTTAATACCGCAGTTTAAACTTCATTTCTTTTTGCCATTTATTTCTTTTCATGAATATGTTTGTATTTTGTTATAAAATACTGTGATATAATTATTATTAATTTCTCTGCGGTCACAATTCTTCTTCTTATTATTTCGTTTCTTAAACTGAATATGTGAAAACGTCGAAAGTACCGTGATGCGATCATTGGAACATTTATATCGATACAAATTTCGCGAAGGATCATTTAAAATGGAAATTACACTTTTCAAAACGTTATACTATCTTCGTGAAACCGTTTTAAAGTTAACAAATGTTTATCTGGCAGTGACAACTTAACATGACACGCATCGGATTCTGTGTAAAAGGTTTCAAGCCCTGCTTTCCAATATTCAAAGAAGTTTCTGCATCGTACACTTGGGCTTGTCCCATGTATCAGTGCTTTCACACTGCCGATTACATCCACTCAATCTGTCAAACTGTCAGCATTTTTGTAGACACGTCCCCAACGATTTAGATGTATGAAAGAATATATACATGTGCGTGTGGATTTTCAAACATTTCTTGTACTTACGTCGGGGACTATCGAATTCTTGGAATGAATTAAACAATTGATAATTGTAAATAGATACTGTTGGCCGTAAACCGTGGTATTTACAAATGACGTGAGGTGAGGGAGATTCTATGGCTCAAAATAAATCGAAATGGAAGAATAATTTTTTATCATACGAAGCTTCATTTTCTAGAAAACTACCCGACTAGAATTTTAGTTAGGCAGATATTACGTCTTCATTAGGCTAGCCTAATTTGCCTGTTAGGCCCGCATGCGGTATGTAACGCGGAATATTCACGACCGCCTAATTGGGAAAGCCGCGTTAGGGCCGCATTAGGCTTTCCCAATGAGGCCAACCGCATTAGGCCCATATTAGAATAGCTTTATTAGGCTGTCATTGGGAGACATTAATGAAATCTCAAATCTTGTTGAAAGCTCTCACGCAAGCGTACGTCCGACACTGAGATGTCTGTAAATATTCCTACATATAAGTTTGAGAGCCCCACTCCACCTAATTTAGGTGTGCGCTCGGCCATCCCCATTTCAGCCACGTATGGCAACTGCTAGGAATGCCCAACCTAAGCGTGCGCTCGGCCACTCCCATTTGGGCCACGTATGGCAACTGTTAGGAATGCCTAACTTCGGCGTGCGCTCGGCCACTCCCATTTTGGCCACGTATGGCAACTGCTAGGAATGCCCAACCTAAGCGTGCGCTTGGCCACTCCCATTTTGGCCACGTATGGCAATTGCTAGGAATGCCTAACCTAAGCGTGCGCTTGGCCACCCCCATTTGGGCAACGTATGGCAACTGTTAGGAATGCCCAACTTAGGCATGCACCTTTGGAATTAGGACCTAACGCGGTAACGATTAAGCTTGCAGCATTTAGGTGTGCCTAATCGTTTCCGCATTAGGCCCACATTCGTCTTTAGGCATATCTAACTGAAATTCTAGTCGGGTAAATTTGAAAATCTGTGGAGTACGTGCATGCACCTGACTGATGCCTAGAAATACACTCATTGTCATTCAGTGTGATTCTTAGCACGACTTTGTTTACTTATTTTATAAATATCTCAGTAATTATTCATTTTAAGTTCCACTTTGTATAATACTTTTTTATTCTTCATTCTTTTGGCAAATCTTAGTATCTAACAATTATCCTTGGCATATTGGAGTGTACGTCGTCTCAAATTAATTTTGTGCAACTGATGACCAAAATTATGTGTTCGAATATTCGGCACGATCCGAAATTTAAACGCTTCGAATACTCGAATAGTTCATCTCCGAGTTGAAATCCGAATTCTACTGGTACTCGAATACACCGAATATTTGGATTCTCGTAGCAGTCCTACTTGAGACCTCAACGAGTGTCGTACCGACGATGAGACCACCGAGAGCCGCAACCAGGACCTTTTGCTTGCAAGTTCACTCTTACCCTCAGCACCCTGTAGCCAAGGCTTTTCCAATCTCCTAGGAAAGACGCATTCCAGACCTATCGGAGTCTAGGATCGCTTTCCTCCTTTATTAAATCGTTCCTGCATTTCCTTCTCTGCGATATTCGTGTTAGTTTCGCGTTATAATCTTGTGAGCAGGAATAAGACAAACCAAATACCCCGCTAGATTATAACAATTCAAAAGGTTATTAAGACACTCGAGGCTCGTCGATGCTTTAACCATTTTGTTAGAAAAGCCCGGAAATAGCGTGTATATAGTTTGTGGAATAAATATAGCAAGCTCGTAAAATCGGTCAGGAGTCAAAGTAAATATGTTTCGAGTTTTTTAACAAGGGAATTTACAGAAATATGAGAAGGTGAGGATTCGAACCGCGGCTGTTCAGGCTCTGTCCTTTAAATTCTTCTAATGGTCTTCGTTTTCACCTGCATTCTGCTTCAATTTTGATTACTTTATCCACTACTTTCTTCCAAGGATTACCGTTGGTGTTCTTTACTTCATTCTACATCAGTTCCACGTTCTTAAAATTCGGCTAACCAGTTGATCTACGTCACACAGCTTTATGACACGTCAGGTACACAAGGAAATTTCGAATATTAACCGTTTGCACTCCGTTGTCGCCGCCGTGGCGACATTGTAAGATATATTTCTAAGAAAAATTGAACGCCTACAAAGTATCTTCCACAGAGGCGCACTCGTACCATTGTAAATAGTCTCGGAGTAGCTGGTAGCCCATAGTAAAAATGATTCAGAGTTTCTGGTAGGTCATATTAAAAATTTCTTGGAGTGCAAAGGGTTAAAAATCCTAATGGCCATTTTTAATTTTTCCGATAATACACGAAATACATGCTATTAGTTATCAGTTATCATCCTTTTATTAATCATACCTAAAACAGAATGCCATATGCGGTCCTGACTGCGACTAGATCAACCCTTTGCAATCGAATGGCGACTTAGAAGCGGCATTAAATAACCGTCACTTGGTAAATAATTAACGAAGACAGAGAACAGATCTATGGGCCTCCATAAATTTCTTCACCGCAGTGAAATAGAAAATACATTGAATATTTAAATATAATAGTATACTTTATTTCTACGTTATTTGAAGAAATTTCAAAGATCCGACTTGCAACCTTTTCTACAGCAAAATCACCTCCGAGTGCAAAGGGTTAAACTGCACAGTTACTTGGTGCTTTAAGTTACGACCTCGCTATATTTGTTCCATCAATTTTACGGTGGAAGGGAAGGAATAGAAAGAAAAGCTTTTCTTGCAGATAGAGTCAGTACTGTATAAGTCGTCAGAATCGTCTCAGAGTTGTCTGAGTTTTAAGTCATTTGATAATCGTTAGAGTTTCCTTTGCGTTGCGAATTGTGCCAAATTATTCTTTCAGCCTTCACAATAAATGATTATACGAAATAACATTCTTATTAACAATTAGGATTACGCAGATTCGATATTGGTACTTACAAGCGAATGGTGCTAACCATGGCCGATAGTGTACCTATATAGTTTAATATTTGTCGAAAAATTGGTGCAGTGAGTCTGAACGAGAGTACAATATCGCAAGATTGCATCGTGCCTGTTTCGCGTCGCGACAAGAAATTCTTTGAAAGAGTCTCTTTGTTTCCTCCCTGCCCGTTCCTGGCCACACGAAGGCGGCGGGGAAAGGTTTCTCCAGAGAATAGATGCTCGTCGTATCGGTATTTAATCTAGAGCCTTCCTTCGCATTCTCCACAGTTTTTCCTATACCCCTCATGTTGTCTACTCACGTGTACGAAGCTATGTTTGCAAGTGTTTCTATACTCGTTTCCTCCGTTTTTCCCTTCCTGATTCAAAATCGTACTCGATTGAACGTGCTTTCTCCATTTATGCTTCTTAATCGAAGTCTGGGCATGTCGCAGCAAAAATAAAAATAGAAAGTGATTACTGTTAAATGACATTACATACTGTAGTATTAGGAGTAATAATTACAATCAGTTTAACATTCCGTAGACAAACATATTTTTCCATACTCGTATTTTTTCACAAATCCAATTTTTTTGCTGTTCTAGGCTCTAGAAAAAATTCTGGAATACTTATCAAAGTCCCTATTACATTATATAATTGTTCGTTAATGTAGATAGATATATTTGATGGCCCTGGTGTAAATAAATATTCCAAAATAGTTATCAAGTGTCGTCGAGTGCACCAAGGCGCCACGGTGGTCACCCGTGACCACCAGAAAGATAAACGCCCCATGGATAAGAATGTTGTCTTATATAACCATATTTATTATTATTTTGCCATTATATGCTTAGAATAATAAAAATACTCCCGTGGCGTCCTGAGCAAAACATGTGATTTCGGCGTGGCAGTCAACGTGTTAACAGCGTTACATCGGGACGTCTTACCTGACAACATGCAGTCGTTTTCAGTGCTATAACTTCGTCAGTTTTTTAAATTTCAAAACACCCTTTGTAGGTATTTTGGGACGGTTTATGGCTTAGCCTGCGCCTCTTGGCGAGTGACAAACACCAGACCCGAGTACCCATCGGTTCGGCCCAGCGATATACAGTAAATTCTCTACAAGTGTCAGTAAGTTTGGATTCTACAAGTGTCAGTATAGATGGTCCTACGCCTAGATCTGTGTCATTGCTGCGCCTACGTATCTCGCTCGCAGTCAGTCAAGCGTGTAACGCTACACCACTCGGTTTCTTTTACGAGATTTCACGGCTCGACAATTCATAATAGAAAAATATAATTTCTTTAATTTTACTTTTTTTCATCTGAAATTTTTTTTAACATGTTGGTGAGATTTTTCTGATGAAAATGATTTAAATCGCTTGGTTGCCTCGACTCACGTTTCATCCTTATCTTTTATTCGCTGTCCTTGTCTACGTTCGGCAAACTACAAAGGCGGGCGCGAGGCTCGAAAACGTAGTCCCTGATTCTACAAGTGTCAGGTTTAGGTTCCTTGCGGACTAACACTTGTAGAGAATTTACTGTATCTTTGCCTTTAGACGACAGTCGGTTCTTAGTTTCGGTAATAGACGGACGCCGAAGAGTCCGAAATAAACTACTTTGCACGACATCCTGATTAGATCTTTGCCTTTAGACGACAGTCGGTTCTTAGTTTTGGTAATAGACGGACGCCGAAGAGTCCGAAATAAACTACTTTGCACGACATCCTGATTAGAGTAAAGTTCATTAGACCACCTCCTACACCTTCTATCACAGTATTCTACCCATGCAAAACTTTAAGAGAAAGACAAAACAATTTCGATTTTTTGAAATTGACAAGATTGCATACCCTCTTAAACCGTTTTAAAAATAATAGTAGGTCCTGGTTTTACCTATGTATTCGATTTTGGCCGGGTTTCCCCTACATCAAAGCGTATCAAAGCCTGTACAACAAAGGATATCAAATCTTCTAAGAATATAATAGCAATATAACCATGCATATGTAACGCACAGTAACTGTTGTACATTATTTCTTTTTGCCACGAACAAGCATTCGTTTACTCACATAAATCGAGAGTAGCACAATTTCTTAGAAGCAGGCTTTATAGTGACGTAAATATAAATTCCGAAGTCTAAAAAGACGCGTTTGCACTGTAAAATTTAAAGGCGCGTAGAGCCGTCTTTACGGGCGGAAAAGCGTGTTCGCATAATATGCAGCGCTATTCTTGTCTTAAAACCACTGATTCGCGTGATCCTTTTTGATATCCTTACAAGGATACGTTGTTCTCCGGAATAGGATAGGTGTTGGCGTGTGGGAAATAGATTGAGCGGCTTAAAGAGAAAGTTATTAGAACTTCAGACAGCGCCGTAAACCGTACATAAGCGTTATCGTCTTTTTCCAGAAAAATAATATCACGACTCTGTTAGTGACCTGTTCTTCGAATATCTTTCTTCACTGAGCATATCTGACGAATAATTGTGACAACAAAATTCTGTTAAGTTTTATGGATAAATATTGAAACGAATGAGGTAGACAAATACTTAATAATACGTAATAAATAAGGTAAACAATATTAGTTTAATCGATGTTATCCCACTCGAAGTTATTGTAACATTGGCTAAAGTTGTTTCAAGTAATATTATTCCAATTAATGTTATTCTATTCGATATTACGTAGGCCAACGCTAGTTACTACGGTTTTATCAAATTTTACGAATCTAAGTTTTTGCAAAATTCTTTTTACCAGTCTAAAATAATTTTACAAATTTCTGATCTAGGAAAATTAATAGCACTTCGTTTATGATTGGTCTAAATTGTTGAAAATTGCTTCGTGTTACACGATGTGTTACAGGATGTTGATACACGTTTAGCAAAATGAATAGAAATCGTTAAATTGTATCAGCTGCTTCTTTCTCTATCTCTTAAAAACTATACACCAATTTTTGTTTCAAAAGTGTCCTAACAAGTAATAGTTGATACGCTATCGGTTGGTATCGATAAATTATCGGTGTTTGAAATTTGGGTGTTCAAATAAAAAATAAATATACTTTTAATAAAGTGCGAAAGAAAATATGAGACTTAAATGGTATTAAAAAAATACATGTTTACAATTGATATATAATTTCGATTATACAGGGTGAACCGTGAAACGTGATCACCGCATTATAGTCCATTTTTTTTTTTTTAATTTCAATGTCATCTTCAGTTTTTTATACATAAACCTATAATTTTTTTACGCCCATCTTCTAGCGGATAGTAAGGCGAATTTGGGAATATTTTCATTATACTTAAAAAAAAAGAAATGAAGGTTACACCTTAAAATTTTGAAAAAATTGGACTGATAAAAAATGTACTATAATGGTCTTAAAGGCCTTTTTTGGGCCATATTATGCGACAACAAAAAAATGGTGATCAATCCGCTAACAATAGAATAATTTAAGGTTATGTTCGTTTAATTAGGTTTACCCGGTGTATGTATGTAGGATCATCCTTATGTTACTCAAATTTCGTTCCACTGGTCAAATATGTTTATTCTTTCTGGAACTGCATAAACTTCAAGCGTTATTTTATCGTGTTAAATAAACGTTCCCATAAGCAATAAAGGCACTTGGACATGTGACCTTCTAAATCATGATTGATCTTAATTTTCTAAATCAATCTTCTCAGAAACGAAGCTCGTATAAAGTAAATTACTTCACATTTTCGATTCACTTTTGCTCAGAGAATTACCTGTGTCACCCCTACCGCCTCTCTTTTCACCGCAATTCCAACCATACTCTGTAGGTATACGTTTGGTCGTAGGGAGCATGCAAAATTCCTGTGCTCTTTCTCAAGTTGAGAAGAACGTTAGCGCTAGCCACGTAATTCACGGGCCACGTCAGTGTATAAGTAAAGTGTAGCTACGTGAAATTTTTCCTAAATGAACTCTGTAATTTAATGCGACATGTGAGTGTTCGCTGTCGTTTCTCACGACTCGAACAATATCGTTACGCCGTCCTGGTACCGTTCCTAAAGTAGACGTACGTGCTGTTCCGATCACGAAATAATTTCATCCCCAAGATAATTTCACGTAATCGATCGAGACCATAATTCACCAAACTTCGAACTAACTTGTACATAAATAGCGGATGCTCTAGCAGGAAGACACTTCGTTTTTCTAAGATATTTGTCAGATTTGATAATAACAGGGACGGTGATCAAATTTTGCTATGGCGATTTGAGAAACATTTTCTTCGAGTAATTTTTTCTCATTCAATTACGGTATAATGCACGGTATATATTGTTTGGGGTATTGAAAGGGAAACACAAAACAAGTCATTTTTTTCCTAAGAGTAACCCAAAAAGCATGTAATTTCCAGATTTGTGCAACCCCAATTTCTAGGTGTTGCAATTTTTGGCGAGCAGTATTGTCACTAAACATGAAATGGACGCAATGCAAAAGAAAATTCAAGAATATTATTGTAATTAAGAAAATTAAATTTTTAATTATTTTTTTTTATAGACAAGGTACATAATCACTCGATTATAAGCAAAATCCATTACTCTATTATTTTCTGTGCTGTAACAGCGGTTTCTCCACCGCTATAAGTTTCCAAATTGATATCTTCCAGTACCAAAGATTTCTGAGATGAATTTTCCTCGACACTAAAAATCTCCAAGATTAATTTTCCTCCAATACTAAAAATTTCCAAAATTGATATCTCCCAATATTACTGATTTCTAAAATGAATATTCCTCAACATTGAAACTTTCCAAGCGCAAGTTTTTTCCAATACTAAAAGTTCAGAATATAATCGAACATACGATAAATTGTGGATTGCTTATTTCTCAAGCTATTGAAAGAAAATATTTAATTAAAAATTAATTTTAGTTAGTAGGTTTGATTTCAATTTTTCCAAACAAACGATTGTGATTTTCATCACAACATATTGCAAAGTTCGTCTATTTACATTAACGGTAACAATAACTTCAGAAATTTATCTGGTACATATTCCATTTTTTGTTGCGCTTTCTACGTTGCGCTTCTCTCTTATTTGCTGCGTAATTATTTTTAAGCTCTAAGAAATATTAATTAATTAATCGCAGTATAAATTAACACATTTCGAATTCAGAACCAGAAAATTAAGGACGAGTTGATATGAAAATACACAAATGCACATATGTAAAATTTCCACATACTTTTAATTAACTGAATACAAATTATGCAGTACATTCCCTCGTTTAATTCTTATTAAAGCAATTCATATCTTTTGTGATTATACATTTTTCTCTGTAAGTGTATCTTAATGTCATTAATGTATTATTTATAATACTGCTGATATATTCTCTTAAATAGAAAATATTGAATTCATATGTTTTTTACTTTTTCTAATAATATATTCCTGCAAATGAGTAAAATAAGCAACATACAGTAATATTTAAGAATGGTACAGAAATTACAGATTCCTTCATTTTATGTAAATAAAGTGATCCATAAAACCTGAAAGAACGACGATAAAATTTATTGTACACATTTTGAATCTCGAGACGATAAAAAGATAACGAAGTAAATTAAATTTTTTAACGTAGTAATTAATAAATTGAACACATGAAATGTTTAAGATGAAATACGGATTATGAAATAGCTTATTTAAACAAAAGGAAAATACATTTTTTCTTTCAATCTATGAAATATTGAGAACGAATGTCACGCGATAAATACTTGGTTACTTCGTTACTTGTTCTAATTGACTGACTTAATACACGAATTCACGGAATTTGCATAACTTAATTTGTACAAAGTCGGTGATTGATCAAGAAAGTTAGGTAATGTGTCAGCGAATCTACTTTAATCGATTTCGGTTCAGCGCGAGCTAATCTAATTCATCATGATCGCTTTAATATTTATAATTAAGGGAAAAGTGACTAACCACCTGACGATACGCCGGCGCTTACGCAGCTCGACCTAAGTGAGTCAATCAATCAAGAAGATTACGTTCTTGTCGGCGAAAGTTTCAAGTCAGCCGTAAATTTTAAACGAGGCTAGCTGCTGCAACATCTTTCGCTTGCAATCGATACACCTTACCTCATCTTCTAGGGCACTTTCAACGGAACTCAAGCGTACAGAACGACTGCGTTTTTCTTTAGCAAATGGCTAGTGAAATGAATGCAGCTGAAGCTTCACGATCAAAGGCTCTGTTATTATTATACCTTTTTTTTTTTACTACTCGCAACTTACTCATCGAATTTTATTTGAGAAATTGTGCATTAAGTTAATTGAAACATTCTTTTCAACTATGTGAAGCTACCTTGGCTTAATTTAGCAAATAAGGTGAAAAGTTTGTATTTTCTGAAATGTTATTTAACGAGGTTTAGAATTTTCATGTTTATATGTATTACAATGTATAAACAAACATTTAAGTTAGTTATGTTTTCAAATTTCGATTATGAATTGGAAGATTAGTTAGAGAATTTAAGGGGGTGCACCACTCTGAGGCGTCTAAAAATAGGTAATGTTTGGGAATTTTTTTCACAGCTAACTACTAAATGAAAAGTTTCAATTTTTTCAGAGGATATAAACGTAACCTTCAAGTGCTTTCTCTAATTTTTAAAAAGTAAAAAGTTACAAAATGGAAGAATTATTGCAAAATCTCTTCTGCTAGAACGCTTCGCTTATGATAGAGCGACATTTACGCTTTGAAATGTTACATCGCATGGTAAACATGAATTAAAAATGTATGGTATGCAAATGCTCTAAATGTGACATAACGGGAAACCGCGATTTATTTCCGGACAATGAAATTCCAAATCTGAAATGCTTTGATAAAATAGAGAATTTAACTTAGAAAGAATAATCTTTCGACACAATAGTAACTTATTTTAGAAATATTTTATAATACCTGTTTCATTTACACCACTTCTTTCTTATAAAGAACTCTTTGCTCAACTTCCTCGCAAAATTAAAGTAACCAAAACGAAGAACATAAATATTGCAGGAACATATGAAACTTCTTCCGCAAGCCCAGAAGCACACTTACCCAAAGAAAGAGAAAAAAGAAATCTGACAGACCCGGGAAACAAGCAAACAATTGTTCCATCCGAGACGAAACTCTCTCTAACAGTTGTCGCAAACTCTAAAAGGCGCAATATTTACTGACAATTCAGGCGTTGTCGACAGGAAGTCGACTTACTCCGGGGAGGGAGTAACCAATTAACGCCAGCAACAGCTAACAGGAAGACGAGAACGCGCGGCCGGATCCAGCGCAGTTGAAGACCACCGCGTCGGACGCGAAGTTTTTAAAAAGGCTGCACATCCAGCGCTTTCGGAAAACCCTCCTCCCGGAAGACTCGGATAACCCCGCCTGTGGAAACCGAGTGGAAAGTTCCTAGAAGCGAACAGGATAGCGACTAATTGTTAACTGGAACCGAACACTTGGCAAGCGCGTAAAGTCGTAGCTGGCCCAGCTTGAAGAAGAGCATCAGAGGTGAGGAGAATGAGAGCAGTGGAAGAACAGGATAGCGAATTAGAAATTTTAGAATCGCTGGCAGAGCTCGGATAGTGTTTTATAATCAACCACCTCTTTCAGTCTTAACGTTGAGGCTAATGCTTGCAATCGAGCCGCTATTTGCAATCAGAGTGAAACTCGAAATTGCGGTTCGTACTTTCGAAATGAAATAACGGGGCTGAACCGACCCGGCCTTTACATTTATTTTAACTGTTAATGCCCGTGGTTGTGGCGATGAACTTTCGAGCTTTGTGGATGTTTGCACGATGTTGTGCCGTCTAGATACTGGTTCGAAGGACCACCCAAGTGATTGGAACTTGTAAAAACTGATCTACGGTATCGCGTGATGTGAGTTGGTTGCTCCTTGGTTCTCCTTGTTCGTGGTGGTTGAACGACTACTCGACGACTCGACTCTCCGACGTCGCTTCTCGGACGTCCGTGAGAAGGATTTTCGTTGGGACACGCTGATTGGTTAATGGTTAACGATTGCATTTGCCAATCAGCGTGTCTAATATCGTCTTCCAGTGCGCTCTTAGCGCGCTGTCACCTTGGAAGGGTGGGAGACGGTCGCGAGGGGTGGGCGGAAGGTCCCAAAAATCTGGAATTTCCTCCGGGTGACCCATCGGCAAGTGGACCGTTACATACAGATATGCCGTTTATGGTATGTTCGTAGGCTATTGAGCGCGAGGGACACAAATTACTAAAAATCTAGCAAAGCAATTCTAGCGACCCTCGCAGGACTACAGAAAACCTAACATTAACTATGACCCAACAATCAGATCTCCGTTTACTCGGACCCGCTTTTCCGATCTCGAATTGACGACATTCTAATCCACGTTTGTTCAATGTGTTTAACCTAGAAACTTTCTTCCTGTATTCGTTTCAACACCGTTCCAATTTTCTTGCTTCCAGTTCACCGTGGTTACACATTTTTAACCTTCGTTTCTCCACTTCTACTTTTCCTTTGGGATAATCAGATTTCCTTTGATCTTTCCACGAGCGTTTCACTCGTTATTTCCTGCTTGTTCTACATATTTTCGAGCAGTTAATTATTTACGTTGCGAACCGATTTTGCTTCTTCATTAAAGAATGAGAGTTTGATGGAGATCGATAAGGAAATGGATCAGAGGTGTCTGGGTGATTCTTCAGTTTTCTCTGTGTACTTGTTTATTCATGCTGGAGGAGGTGTATTATTTAATCGGTAGAGAAAATTGTGTAGAGATACGTTTAACGCATTTGTATCTCGCGTATTTAAGTAAACAATTTTTAGCTGTTTCTCTGTGATACTGTGATAAAAAGGTGATTGTTATGTATAGATTGAAAATAGGAGACATTAGCATTCAGATTTAGCCGTTTTTTATTGCAATTCATTTGCAGTAAGCACAGAGATTGGGTTTGTATAATAATGGACAGTTGCGAAATATTAAAGGGTAAAACAAGTGTAAGTAAAGAAGGAATTTAGAGAAGTTTGATTGGAAAAAATTGGGACACCCTGTATATCAAGCCACTTTTTGAATATCTACCTGTTTATTTTATCGAGAGATTTATACATTCGCATTTTTAGTTTATGATTTAGTATTCCTTTTAATAATTAAGTTTAATATTATTAAAAAATTAATCGCAATTTCAACAATTTCTTTTAAATTGAAAAACAATTTTGTACCGCCGTTGTCTGTATAAAATGTCAGCAACGAAGCAAATTTGTAACAAATTGCACAACTAATAATCGAGTATCTCGCACACAGCATTGGTACGACAAAAAGATTTATATTCATTTCCCGTTAATATAATAAGTTTGATACCGAATCAAATTTTTGCAGTTAGTAAACTCATTCGAGCATAGCGTAACCAGAATCATTCGACACATGCAGATACTATTGAATTTACGACGGTATTAGTTCACGCTATTATTTCGTGCGCGTATACGCTACCGAAAATATCAGATATCAGGGTGATTAATTGCCTTATCGTGCAACGAGCTTATGAAACATCGTTGAACTAGCATTCGGGGTTGGTCTAACGTTCGCCCCATTTGAACTATGAATTCGTGCATAGGAATAGAGAGGTAATTAATGGAAAGGTAAATAATTAAGATTCTCTGGTTACGTGACAATGTGTGACTTTATTGCTAATATATACACTACCGGTCAAAAGTTTGGAATCACCGAGCATTGCAGTTTACATAAAAATTTCCAGAAAAAAGTCAGCGACTTTGAGAATTTTTTATCGTTCGAATCAATCGATATGAGATAAATTGACAAATGTAGAATTGAGAGAAACTTCAAATCTATAAAAAATTAGCAGCAGATTTAATATTGATGAAAAGTGGGAGGTGATTCCAAACTTTTGGCCGGTAGTGTATGCGTTTTAAGGTATTTTGTGAATATCTTTTCAAATTACAAATATTAAGACATTGAATGTTTACGCTTTTATCGTTATGATTCTAAATTGCTGAGAAAAGGTTGCTAAAAATTTATAATGCTAATTACAACAACTTCAGAAAAGATATTTATAAGTGATGCATACTACTAAAATTAAAGGAAAGATTTAGAATACTGCTTTCAAAGTTTGTAGTTTATTTTTTTCAAACATATCCTGGTCACACTAAATCTCATTGATTTGATAGAATTCTCCGTTTATAAATTTCTGTTACACGTTATTTACACATTATAGTCTTACATGTGACGAACTTCTGAATTTTTCATTTGGTTTAATAGTATCCTCATTTTTTCTTACAATAGTGAAGTATTAACGAGACATTTCTGCTCGCGCATTCTTCGTGCTGAATATTCACGAAGAGAGACAATATAAAACAACTGTACTTACACAACGTGAAAAAAAATGTTGGATAACCAAAATTTATACATATGAAGCTACAGAGAATACTTTAACATTATCTACAATTTAACTCTCTTTCAATCAATACGATATTTGTTGTATGGAGCACCTCTAAAAAAACAAAAACACATGACGTAACCCAAGACTTCTACCAAACAATGCCTAGCAACAATATGAAAAGGAAAGACAGAATAATCATGACCAGGTTTAGAACAGGGCACTGCAAACTTACACATGAGTGCCTAATAAGAAAAACAGAACCACCAACGTGTAACGTCTGTAAGCAAATTATATCGACCAACCACCTACTATTCGAATGTAGAAGATACCACACCCAAAGACAAAAATATAAAATAACATCGACAGCGGCCTTGACGTCGTAGAAACACGTGGAAAGGATCTAAAGGACATCAACATCTACCGTAACATATAATCGGTGTTAAGGCGTATCCTGTAACCGGATTTATGGCAGCGTGTCAAGCAGTCGCAAATATCGTTTTCTCAAAACACCACAAGTGTTTATTGCGTTGCCTGCGACACTTAGTCTCTAGGACCAGACCCTGCCATAAGTCCTGGAGTCTCCGAACGGAAAATAGAAAAGTGGCCCACGACTTTTGCCAACGTCGATGGGCCACTTGACTTTAACAAAGCCTAGAAAAGCGGAGATTCCACAGGATTCCCACGCATCCGTCCACCGAACACCTTCTCCGGTCGTTGTTTACACCACCCTAAGATAACGCGCTAAGGGCGAAATGGAGGGAGGTTGCGATGCACCGGAGTAAACTGATTGGTGATTTAGAAAAGGAAAAATCAGCAATCAGGGTGCTTTTAGGAAAATAGGAGTCTTCTTCGAGGGAAACCGCAGAGACTCCGGCAGAAACACTTGGCCTCTCGCAAGAAACACTTGGCCACTCGCAAGAGAAACACCTCTCACTTCGCAATAGAATTTATATCTTGAATTAGTTGTAGAAAATAGAACATAAAATAAAAACTTAGTGTTTCAATCAAGAAACTGGTCCTTGGAAGCCTTAGAACATTAGTCGGCACACACGTGCAAAAATCGGCAAAGCTTGAACGATCGAAAGATCAACCGCAATCCCCTAACAATCGGACAGAAACGAAGAAAACAGGACCAAGTCGTCGCTAATGACCTGATGGTTGATGCGACGTAAAATTCGAAATAAAAAAAAAAAATATTTGTTGTTTTAATGTATTCAGTTAAGTACAGTAATAATTACAATCTAATGAAGGCTTGAAATATTTTATCTTTTAGAATATAAACATGCTTAAATCTTAATAAACTTAACTTTGTAACGTTGTCCCCGTTCGCGGAACGGAACGCGGTTTTCAGAGTGGTAGATCGCAATTTCTTATATCTACAATTTATACATATACACGTTACAACTTCATAACAAATGTGAAATCTCTGGTTGAGAATACATCAACTGTTTCTTGAACAAGTTTCGTCTAAAAATAGAATAATGAACATTAAATTTGTCCATAAGTAAAATGAGCAAACATTAATTCCATTATCGCATACTTTTATTTAAGGTAACGCAATTTCTTTTTAATTTAAATTCACACCATTCAGTAATTTGTAACATCTAAGAAGAAGAATTTTCCTTGGTCGTAATAATCTTCACTGCTTTGCATATAGAATTTCTTCGTATAAATCCTTTCATATTATTATAACCAAAGCGGTGGATCAAGTCACCAACGTTACCGATCCATCCTCTACATATTCTCTATACTTAACAAATAAAGGACACAGAAATTACACTGTATCTACTTTTACCATTGAACAAAGCTTTCTCTTTCTACGCTACTTACAAACACGCAAACAACTCGGCAAGAATAAGGGGCAGAAGTTAGCGCGTTAAAGTTTGATCAAGTGGAAATTTGAAACAACAAAAAGCTCGTGGCACGAGAGAGTGCTGGAAATGGAGAAGAACGCAGTTTTAAGAGGTAGAAATACTAAATCGTCGTAGAGAAGAGCCAGCACCAGTTCGAAGTACCGAGTGAAATAAAGAAATAAAGGGCCCGGCCGAAACTTATCTTCGTCCCCACAGTTCCGGAAGATTCATTCGGCGGAATGCCGCCGGCGAAAAAGGATTCTCAATGGTAGTCGTAGCAGTCTCTAGCCACTTGTCGGAGACGGGTTGCTCTCAGCCACGCTTCCAGCGGAGCAGCTTATCACGATTACCGGGCTACGTAACAATATTAATCTAAAACTTGCTCGCTGAAAGTTCCGTCATTTAATTTTCTTCGAGTCGCGGCTTCTATGAAAAAGAAGAAGGTGTGTCGTCAAGCCCTGTGGTGCTCTTCGTCACGCGGCATCCCTTCGTCCTTGTTGCCTTTTACCCTACCGGCTCTCTTCCTTTCTTACCGAGCTTACCGAGCCTTATTTAAAGTCCTCCCACCCGGTTTCTCACGGGCTGGCTCGTGAACTCTAGCTCAAGTGTAAGCCAGATCATTTAAAAGTACAATTTGTCAATTTCTTCGTGACTGTCAGACCACTGGCACCTAGTCGATGCTCTATTCTTCCCGGGAAGTCAAACCAACCTGCAAATTACCGCGTTTTCAAGCCAACCTGCCAATGACCGAAGAGGAACTACCGTTGAATTTTACTAATTTATGTTTACTCACTCCGTCCGGTTAGCGTCGGAAGTTTTCCTCGCCGCTTCTTGCTCCCCTCGTGGTTCGTCTATTTTTTTTTCTTCTTCTTCTTCTCCCTTAACTCCTTACCGATACTTCTTCCGCTGTTTCTTTGTGTTGTTCGTCTTTCTGCTTCGTGACTTCTTTGCTGTTCACTGCTGATCGTTCATGTCGAAACTGATTCCTGATAATCTTTTTTAAAGGCTCGGCTCGAAGATCCAGCCGTAAAAACCACCCTCTCTTCGGTAGATGATTAATGTTCACATAGTGACGTCAAGATTGTCAGCTAGTGACGCAAAATTTTTGAAGGAAGCTCTGCCGGCGGAATGAGTGAATTCGGAAGCTGATTTACGAGGCTGCAACGTTTCTCGTTAGGCGGGACGTTATTGATGGCTGGGCGCGGCTACTTACGTGCCAGCCGGGTTATAGAAGCCAAGTTAAGTTGGGTAACTTGTTCGTCTGAGCTGCTACGATACCATTCATGTGAAAGTTGTTGCTTAGTTGGATTTTATTATGCTCCTGTCAGGGACATCCTAATATTCCTTCATCGATTTATCTTGGATCTTGTGCTACAGATTCAAAGCATATTGTTCAACTAACATTTACGTTAGCACTCGTGTTTAATCGGGTTCTTATTTACAGAAGATTGTATCTTTATCGAAAATACATTTCTTAGCGATGTTCTCTGAATTACAATTCCTATTGCCAAAACTTGATATCTTTATTTGTTAGATTTACTCGGCATATAATAGTATTCAAAATTAGACGTAACGGTACAAATAGATGATAAGTCAGCGCCTTTTTCATTTTTTCATTAAGAAGTTGCTACTTAGTGGTTTTCCTGTCAAAATCAAATATTATTGAATAATTTAATTCGCAATTTCAATTCTACTAAAATGTAGATGAGTTTTCTCTAGCTAATAAAATTTACATTTTGATAAATAATGTTGGATAAAATATTGTAATTAAATTTAATGTAATATTACACATAAACTTGAATGTTGGGTTATTAAATTGGAACCTTAGAAACATTCTCTCCGATATTTTAATTAAAACCTGTGCATTTCTAGTTTACTAAAAACCAATTTTGTGAATTAATTAGGTACTTTTTTCATGTAATTTCCGAATACGAAAAGGAAAATATTTAAAAAAACACAAGTTGTTTGTCATCAATTTTTTATAGAAAAAAGATACTTTGAAAGATTTCCTTTGCACCAGTAAACTCTTCACTTAAAGGGCTATTCTAGTCTAGACTTTTTAAAAAATTCGATTTTTTTTTTTACATTTTCTGAAAGTAGACATTTGTAGAAGTATAACTGTCGAAAGATTTTTCCGAATTCGTAAAATTGACGAAGGAATAGATGGTTAAAAAAGACGACATGTAGTCCGTAGTCATAAGTATACTATTCTCATGTAACTGGTATAGGAAACTTTAAACGCGTTTTTCTCGAAACCATGATATCTCAAGTTCTAGTTTTCCGATTGACTCCAAATTTTACATGCACCTTCAGTGGATGTGCCGTTGTCGTCTGAACCAGAATTATGCCAAAATATATATTTTTCTGACTTTTAGAGCCTCTGAAAGACGAAAAAGAATCGACAAAATCGATACACAAAATTCAAAGTGCCGCCATTTTGTAAATTTTCACTATTTTCTTTTCATTCTGGTTCACACCATAATCACATTCGTACTAATCAAGAATCCTTTTGGTTTTTTCATTTCGGATAAACAGAATGGGCGGAATCGTGTCAGCCAGTAGGACACTTTTTTTTAAAGGGACCGCACTGAATGATATATAATTCAGACAGTTTTGATTATTTTCACTTAAAAAAAAATTATGAGCTTTCTTTAAACATGAACAAATATGTATGCAAAATGGCGATACTGGAAAACTTATACTTTCCTTACAAAAAAATCCCTAAGAAGGACTAAAAAATGACACTCTAGACTAGAATACCCCCTTAATACCAATGAACTTGTGTTTGAAACATTTTTTATTAAAGCATCAAAATTGACTAAAATGTCGTGGCGACCGATTCACGCACTCTATGTGCATAATGCAACGTGATATTTTTTGATCTAGGATGTACTTCGACTTGTATATGATCCTTCAATTCCAGTCAGTTCGCAGTTTCCTAATAATTTTACGTACTGCACAACTAATTCGTTTACTCCTTAATTCGAAACATCGAAAAACAAAATTCATAAGAAAAACTTAGAAAGCTGAGAAATCTGTTGAGTCCTCGTTGCAATTTAATGACGAAGGGTAGGCAGAAAGGGGTAATCACGAATCGAATGTTGGAGCGGTGGAAACAAGGGACGAGGAGGAATTTAGCAACGTAAACTCGGTAACTGGCGCCGCTGGACGGCCGTAAATTTCGGATGGTTCCCCGCTCCAGTTCTCGATCCACATCTCGACTTGCCTCGGGCTGCATCACGGGATCGCTGTCGGCGGAAATTGCGCGAGAAATGCCTTCGACCGTGTTTCTCATTGATTGCATTCTTTTGTACTTTGCGTCAGCGTGAAGTTACCGACCGCCGGCTGTCTCTGGAGCATGTAAGGACCGTGGGGGTGCAGAGTGGAATGGAGGCAGGAAGAGGGCAAAGAGGAAACGGGAAGTTTTTCCTCGTAACTTATAGCAGAATTTGGACGGGAAGAGATAGGTTGATCGTTCGATGGGGTGATGCTGAGAGCGTAAAGGATTGTGCTACAGGCTAGGGATAAGGAAGTTAGAATTGAGACCTGATAAAAGAGCCAGGATAAGTAGTGAACGAATTTCATTAAGTGACGCTTCGGTTGGGAATTCGATTTTCTTTCCTGCTTTTGCTATGTTATCGAGCTTGTTTCTTCTATCTCTTATCTTCTCTGTCGATGGAATTTATTAAGTTTGTATCGATGAATTTGTATTATGATAATTGTTTAGTCGTCCTATTAGATTTGCTGCGTTTTCCAGGCACGGGTCTGGAAATTATTCGGTCCTTCGCAGCAGTTGTCAATTTGGGAGGCCATCGAGCACTTTAACGTTTATTCAGAAGTTCTATGCTTTTCTTCTCGTGGCTCTCGTCCACATCTGTTTCTTATATTTTAACTTCTCGGGTTTTTGGTCTCCGCTTTGGTATGCTTTTGTTAGCGACGAAGCGCTGCCCAGACTTATTACCCTGCTGCGTTTATTGCTTCGAGAAGCGCGAGTTTCCGCGCGCGTCACTCAAGGATGTGGACGACACTTGAGAGTGACCGTTGACTTGGGGGCGTCCCTTTAGTTCGTTCTTTGTTTAATAGTTTGCCAATCGCGTATAGTCAACCACCTCCCTTGTCACGCCAGACAGTGAACGTGTTAATAAGTAAATGCCAATATGTTAAAAAATGAATTGTCGAGCCGTGAAATCTCGTAAAAGAAACCGAGTGGTGTAGCGTTACACGCTTGACTGACAGCGAGCGAGATAACATAGGCGTAGCAATGACGCAGCCTAGGCGTAGGACCATCTATACTGACACTTGTAGAATCCAAACTGACTGACACTTGTAGAGAATTTACTGTACCCCTTAAAATCTTATGGATACGTACTAAGCATATGTTTTTTAAACATAAGAAAACAACGTCCAGCTGTTTTGAACCATAAATTACAACGTTTCAGATTAAACCGTGAAAAAATATCAAACTTATAATTTACCCTTCCTTATAAAAAGTCAACCATGCATAACCGAAAAATGTTAGGATTAACACTCGTGTCCATCATCCAAGCTTGTTTCAGCAGTTTCGCGATAAAATGCGTTAAGTTTCGCTGGCAATTTCTATAGATCTTACCTTACAGCCGGGCCATAATAAAGTTCACTTTGGTCCCAGGGTTTTCTCGCAAAGTCGCATGTTTTTTACTTAAAGGCAACATCGCTGTTAGCCGAGGTGACACTTTGATGCAGGGTCGCAAGTTTTCGGGCTGGGTCGACGCGGAGGAAGTTTCGCGCTCGGTAAAACGGCGAAATTAATTACACCGGCTAGTCAGACGGGGAGCCTGCTAACGGCGAATTATCGATTTAATATAACAGCAGGTAGTGCAGCGACAAGGCTTTTATCAGGGATCGATCACCGATATTAAATGAAAATTGGAACGAGGTGTTGCATCGTCCATCGAACTTTCCCAAGAAGTTTTAACGCGGCCGACCGACCGATAAAACTGGCGATTGTCTTGGTATCGGTATTAGTTTTCTCGCCAATATCAAGTATATTACGGCTGAATGTAAGGGAGAACCGTCGTTACGGAATACCTGAAATGCTTTTCAAAGCATCGACCAAGTTCCACTAGAATATGGAAATGATGCAGCTTCTTTTGTTTCTTTCGGTAGAAGAAAGTTTTCCGTCGCTGATTTTATTGTTATTGAAAAATGAATACAATTGCTTACAAATGAGGTTTATCTTGTGAAAAATAGATTTAATGTTCAAGAGTAAAAATTTTAGGCGTATCGTTTGACGTAATTAAACACAGCAGTGACGAAAATATTAATAAGACACTTAAGAATAATAGTGTTTATCTGATTTCTTTCTATGTTAAACATTTTCAGTATTTCGGTATACATACACCTCTTCACTAGTAATACGAGAGTCATTCAACAAGGAAAGAGACAAAGAGTTCTAGTTCACAAAATGTCCAAATAAGAAGCAAATAAATTGGCATCCCTGTCATCAATTAAAACAGCTGTTTGATAACAATTTCAGTATACATACAAAAAATTGAAAATTAAAAAAAATTAAGAAAAATTAGGTTGATTGGTTCTATCACATTTGTCTTATAGTCCAGATCTTGCCCCATCAGATTTCTTTTTGCTTAACTGCCCTTTTGTGCAATCAAGTTTGACAGCAACGAAAAAATGAAAATCAATGTGCAAAATTGGCTCGAATAACAAAACAAAAAATTCTTTGCCATTGGCATTAACAAGCTAGTAGTGATGAGACAAGAGCAAAATTGTACAAGCTATTATTTCGAAAAATATGTAAATTGCGACATTCATTGAATAAGCCATATTAAAACAACAGCTGTTTGTCTCTTTACTTATTGACTGCCTCTCGTATTTCAAATGAATTTGTTTTGTTTTTAATATTGAGTTTCCAGATCAAATTTAGTCATTTACTATTGCACACATACATGTATTTACTGTTACCAAATATTTAAGAACATTTTCCATACTTTGATTAATTACAGAAATTTAATCGCTCCATGCTATATGATTTAATTTGCATAAATAACCATTGATTTAATCATCTAGACTTTTTTTACGAGCACAGTTTATTAACCAATGTCATGGATCAAAAGAAAAAAAAGAAAATTGATAACTTTCTTCAACCTTTATTGTCTGGAAACTTTGAAGAATGGAATTGCAAAATAATCAAGTATTAATTTTTTATTGAACGAAGAGTGCTGCGCTGTTTATGAAGATGAACGCGAAGAACTTCTGCAAGTATAAAATATGCAATTTAATTATAATCTAAACTTGATTCCATCACGGTTTTTCATAAACAATGGACTACAGAAGTGCGACTCATTTTCGTTGCTTTCCTTGTGTTCGAAATTCTCCGGATAATATAAATGGCACAGATTACTTGTTAATACAAACTGACGTGAATTCTATTTACTATTTTGTAAGTATTGGAAGTAACGCGCGTCGCAACAGTGTTTCATTTTTACTAGCAGAAAAAGCAACAATTATTGCAAAAAAACACTTTTTATACTATTTTATTAACGTTTATGCAATAATACGATGAAATAAAAAAAATAACAAGTATATTTTTCGACATGTTCTACAGAATTTAACAGACTGTTAGGGGGTTAAATCATTAGAGAGATACACAACGGAGCGTAACGGAGAATGTAGCCACGACGCAATTGTTCAAAATCGCTTTGCCAGGGCGTAATTAAGTTATCGCATTTTCGTGCCGAATTTCAATGGCTCCCCGCGTTTTCACGCGTAGCAAATTGCAAATTATACCGGTCTCGTTATGATTCATGGAATATTCCCTAAGCGACGCTGATATACGTACACCAGTCGCGCCTGTGCGCTCACAAAACCACGGCGCGCGCGCGCGCTCCTCTGCTTGTTGCGGCTCTGCGCTAACAGCGAAACCCTTTTACATTCCGCGCTCATAGTAATCCGCTGGCTTGCAACGTTAACGCGTTGTAAATTTTCCAAGAAATTCTCACTAGTCCAGCGAATTATCTGACCGGGAACGATTTAATCGGGCGGACGTCGCATTTTGTCTGCACGGATTACCGGTTAAATCTCGGCCGCAAACGTAATTCTGGGTTACATTCTTTGAATACAGTTTATGTCTCAATTAACTTAATACATTTTATATTCAGTTCGCTGTGAAACTTAAAAATTAATCATTAAATATTAATATTTGACAATTCTATGTCGGAGAAAAAAATGTTGATGTTCTTTTTATGTCAGAGGTGTCCACGTTGTTACATTGCTTGATTAATACAGTAATTCAGATATATAGTAAATTCTCCACAAGTGTCAGACAGTTTGGATTCTACAAGTGTCAGTATAGATGGTCTTATGGCCTGCGTCATTGCTGCGCCTATGTTATCTCGCTCGCTGTCAGTCAAGCGTGTAACGTTACACCACTCGGTTTCTTTTACGAGATTTCACGGCTGGACAATTCATAATAGAAAAATATAATTTCTTTAATTTTACTATTTTTCATCTGAAAATTTTGTTAACATGGTGAGATTTTTCTGATGAAAATGATATCAAACACGATATAATTTGAACAACATTTACTTATTAACACGTTCACTGT
>NW_017100143.1:2183519-2199044 GCF_001263275.1 Habropoda laboriosa
CAATTGAAAATAATGTCTAGCTAGCTATGACGTTCAAAAGTTTTAGTTACCAACAGTTATTTTATTTTAATTATTCTAAACATTTGAGGCACTCCAGTCACTGATGACCACCATGGCCATATGGAGGAAACAATCTAATGTTAATACTTATTGAGTGATTAATTTAATTTCATAATATATCGCTTTGGATGAATTACAAAAACAAATTGCTAAAAAATTACATTAAATACCTGTACACATTATCCGTCGAATGTAGAGGGAGAGCTACCGTTTGGTTGCCAATTGTTTATCACATAGAGTCGGCCTACCACCACGTAAAAAAAAAAATGTAGGGTCGATTCCACAACTGTCAGTAAAATGTAGGGTCGATTCGACAAGTGTCAGTAAAATGTAGGGTCGATTCGACAAGTGTCAGTAAAATGTAGGGTCGATTCGACAAGTGTCAGTAAAATGTAGGGTCGCTTCCACAAGTGTCAGTAAAATGTAGGGTCGATTCCACAAGTGTCAGTAATGTGTAGGGTCGATAGCAGCAGAAAAGCTGCTAAACAATTAGAATTAAATGTAACGATAGAAATTATTGCAATAATGCGTAATGCAATTGAAAAATCGCAGAAAAGTCTGATATAAATGTTTGAAAAGTAAAATATATAAGATGAGATACAGTATCTTACCACGTAATGTAACTTTTTATTGTGTAACATATTAAAAACACTGTTTGGGAAAAATTTGTCACAGAATTGCATTTCTTATTTAATCTTCCTTTACTGCTACTTCTTGTGAAATTTTATGTCAGAAAATTGAAGAAATTCTTCTTTGTGTTTCGTAGGCAATTGATTGCTAATTTGCTATTCACAGATCGATGTTAAAATTTGATGTTAAATGGAACTTTCATATCTACCATAGAATCTAAATAATTTTTCAAGGTATTTTATTAAGAAACGCGCACATAGTGTTCAATTTTCTATCTTAGAATTAACTTACTTTATCTTACGAACTACTTAAAGTTAAAACTTTCAACTGTGTGTGAGAATCAGAGTGTTCACGGGTACGCGTAGTTCTTAGCTTGGTATCCTTTTTCAAAAGTGAGAATTTTCTTTGGAAAAGGATACCAATTACCAGGTCCCACCACGAGGAGGTGACTACGCAAGGGACCCGACAAAAACACATGCCCTACTGGCAGCTCTCTATCTTTTGAGATACGCGATTCTCATTCGTAGCAAAGGAAATAGATACTTTTATCAAAAAGAGTGTCTTGTATTTCACTTTAAATCGCAACTCTAATCATTTTCTCATTCCCAATTCAATATTTAAACTGTAAAAATCTCGTACTCTTCCTTAATAAGATGTTGAAAATGTAGATGGTATTTTATTAATTATGCTACGAATGAGTCGCGTATCTCTGTAAGAGAGCGCGCACATGGTATTCATTACAATTTTTCTATCTTAGAATTAGTTGTTTTATTCGGCGGATGTATAGAATATTTTTTATTGTCTTATGCTAACTTATTTTATCTTACGAACTACTTAAAGTTAAGACACTCGTTCACGCTCACTTCATACTCGGTACAGTTTTCGATCTTAGAATTAATTAAAGCTAACATGCGATAAAAAGGTACATTTTTCAAACATACAATGAAGCTCTGTAAGAAAAGTATATTATTAAATTGCAATAGGAGGATAAGTTGTTAGGATATCCTTATTATTTATATTTTATTTTCATATTTAAAATCGTAGTATCGAAGTTTTGTAAGAAAAATATATTGTTAAATTGGAATAGGAGGATAAATTGTTAGGATATCTTTATTATATATAGAAAATCATAGAAATGAAGTTCTGTTGGAATACCTAATTAAACCTCTGATAATGAAACTCATACCTCAACTATTATGTGAGCTCGAAATATTTACCTAAATCGATCATCGAAAAAACGTACAACTCCCTAAACGCAGACCACACAGGTGGACCTAGTTAAATAGATTTTATTCCTACCCTGAACCTTATCAGTACTCTCGTTACTTTTTATCTCGTCCGAATTAGCAACAATAGGCTTTGAGAACTGATCTCTACGATCAAGAACGCCCAGGCAATTTATTTTCATTTTATTTAGTAAGGAAAACCGCGAATTTATTACAATTTAACAAAACTTCGCTGGAACACTGAAACAGAATATAAATTAGATTGACAAGATAAATAATTCAGACGACTCACCATTCGTAACCTTTGAGATACCCTTAGTGACTCATTTCAGTCCTCCCAGTCTTCGATTTTGACCCACAATTCACTTGGAAGCTTCTCTCAGACCCAACTTCTCTCAGACCCGTGAAACTTTTGTAATTCCCTCAGTGGACCGTTGAATTCCCCTCAGCCTTGAATTTTCATCCCACCAGTGGCACACAATGATAGATTGAAAGACCCAAAGCCAATGCCCAAGATGGCCCACAACGATAGATTGATAGACCCAAAGCCAATGCCCAAGACCCACCAGACTTGGAAAGCTGTGAAAGGGTGACGCGCGAAAATGGAAAGCTGTGAAAGGGCGACGCGCGAAAAGTGGAGTACGAATCGCGATTTATTTTCATTTTCAGGGATTTTGTTTAGTACCCGAAACCGCGAATTTTTATTATCCTCCATATTTTCCTGTAGTTGATTTTAGTTGGGACATTTAGCAAAAATTCAAAAAAGAAAAGAGAAAAGTAACGCAAAAATGGAGAAAGGGACGAAGCTATTTATCAAACGCGACGCGACGTGATAAATTCTCTTATCGATCGAAAGTAAATGGGAAAATTGACTCTAAATTGAATTAACGCGGTATACTACTTTGATACTCTAATAATGGGAGGGCGTTTGCACCATTACTGCAGTAGAGTCCATACAGTTCTTCTTTGACCTCTTGGTAGTTCAGCTTCGACATGCACATGCACACACATATATAACCAACCACCAAACCCTCAAAAAATTCACTCACAATTCGCAGATTAAGCAGCTGGGCTCTGCAACGTAGATTTGGCTGCCTGGCTGCATTGCCTCCTTCCTTCCTTCCTTCCATCCTCTCAGATCGTCATCCTTCCGCTAAACATTCCAGTACCTCGTCGTTGATTTCTCAAGACTCACAAAATGTGAGTCACTGTGGAATGGACGACGCGAAAAGTATTTCGAAACGCGAATTATTTAAGAGGGGAAACCGCGATATTATATTATTCTCGATTGTTAGAATGAAGTTAACTTTAAATAGAATAAACTTAAAAAAAAGAAAAGAGATATGAAATAAACGCGATGTATATAAAGCAAAAGAATAAACCGCGAATTGATATCTTTCCCGAATATCTAACGCAAGTAAATTTGAAGGAGGGTATCGATTAAACGCGTAAAAATATTCAATATAAAGCGAACTAGGGATGATGCTATTATAATACTCAATGCAACGACTCTAGTATTTACTAAAATTCAAAAATTCTCGTATATATTCCGAAAACCGATTTTTAATTGCGAAACACTACTGAGACGGTTTAATTTGGGGCAGCACAACTAACTACTAAACCAAATCACCAGAAAAAAACCCATTTTTGTAACTCACTGTTCGCTGATTAAACGGCTGAGCTCTGGAACGTGGATTTGACTGCATTTTCTCCTTCCTTTCACTCAGATCGTCATCCTTCCTTCCTTCCTCCCAGTTCCGATCGATTTTGCAAGACTCACAAACTCACAAAATGTGAGTCACTGTGGAATGGACGACGAGAAAAGTACTTCGAAACGCGACTTATTTCAGTTTTATTCAGAAAGGGAGAAACCGCGAATTTATATTATTTTCAATATTATTATTGAACTAAACTTTCGTAGAACGCGAGTGAAAAATTGAAAGAATCAAAAGAAAAAACGCGAATTCGTATCTTTTTCGATTCTAGAATATAAGAAAATTTGAATAAAATACGCGACGAGAATTGGGGAGAAGCATAAGTTAAACGCGTAAAAATATTCAATAATAAACGAACTAGGGATGAAGCTATTATTTCAATACGCGATGCACTGACTCTAGTATTTACTAAAATTCAAAAATTCTCGTATAAATTCCGAAAATAGATTATTAATTACGGTAAACTACTGAGACGGTTTAATTTAGGGTGGGCATAGTGCACTCGTTCCAAATCAGCTCACAATATACAATAATAAATCAACTAACTACTTAACATGCAATTCATGCAAATTCCTTGGATGGTAAATTATTAGTAAAAAATTCAATATCAGAGAAAAAATATATGAAAAATTTCAAATTAATTTCAATTGCTGGAAGAAAAGTACATATTGATTGTTATGCTGTAACGAAAAAGCAACGTATTCGACAAGTCTGAAGAACAACGATGACTCAAATTCAAATGTTTATTTCCCTAAACCTTCAAAATAATTTCGAAATATTTTATTCGAAGCGGAGTATTCCAAGTCAGTATCGATAATTGAAGAAATTATTTGATTGTATTTAAAAGAACCGAAAGGAAAATATTCAATGTCTTATATTAAACGTCTAGCAAGTACCAGTATTTGGTAAAATGATTTTCGATAATTGAAGAAATTATTTGATTGTATTTAAAAGAACCGAAAGGAGAATATTTAAAGTCTGATATTAAATGTCTAGCAAGTACCAGTAATTGGTAAAATGATTTATATTTGTTTTAAAAGGAAAATTTCTAATAGGTATTAGTTAAAATGAATTGTTATTCGGTCTATTGTATTGAAATTCTAATTGATTCTAATGTATACAAATGTTACAAGAAGGCTGAGTGTGTACAGGGTGGACATAGGCTAGCTAGTAGCCCCCGACCACTCTATGAACTTTAACGTCTATACTCGAAAGTGTATCGTCAACACTAACACGTTACCCAGATTATCCAAAAATTGAAGAAGTTACTTTTAAAATTGAACATTCTACGGTGTTTCGAGAGATTTGATAATCATAGTCGAACCTTAAACGAACGTTCAAACGAAGAAAATTTTCCAAAAATCATTTCGTACGTTATTAATCGATAAAACAAAAATTCATTGTTGAAAAATAAATATTTCCTGAAAATCTTCATCTTCCATACAAGATTCAAGATTTTCCCTAATTAAGAGTAATTTCAAAAGATTATCTGTATAAGCTATTATTTCAATACGCGATGCACTGACTCTAGTATTTACTAAAATTCAAAAATTCTCGTATAAATTCCGAAAATAGATTATTAATTACGGTAAACTACTGAGACGGTTTAATTAAGGGTGGGCATGGTGCTGCTTTAGTTTGAAATGATTTATAAACACATAATTAACAGAGGAAAAACCGTGAAACGGCAAAACGTCTACATTCTAATTGTTATAACATGTAAACAGAACTTTAAATTTAGTGTAAACAGAAAAAATATATAATACAATTTATTTCACGGTATTGCAACAAATAAACGTTGAATCAATATTTAATTCGTATAAAAACAATTATTTAACGTAATAATTTTACCTTCACTATGGCTATTTTTAATCTACGACCACAGGTCAACCTGATTTCTAATCCTTACGAACTTTAAATTCAGTCTAAACTGAGAAAATATATAATACAATTTATTTCACGGTATTGCAACAAACAAACGTTGAATAGATTCTTAATTCGTATAGAAACATTTATTTAAAATAATAATTTCACCTTCACTATGGCTATTTTAAATTTACGACCAAGGGTCAACCTGATTTTTAATCCTCCGAACTTGATTTCACAACGAGAAAGTAATAAGATCGTTGAAACGTACTTATTTGTCAAAGAAACTTGCAAAAATGTATAAATAATAATATGTAATGTTTTAACAAATTTTTGGAAGTATAAATTAATAATAAAATTGTGAAAATTAATAAATTATACGTTATTATAACATTAATAGAATTATGACTAAACCGAAGTTCGAAGTCGAGTATTTAAAGTCTGATATTACGTGCCTAGCGAGTGCCGGTAATTGTTAAAATTTGTTTAATAATTAGTAATAGAAATTCTAATTGATTCTAATGTATACAAGTGTTACAAGAAGGCTGAGTGTGTACAGGGTGGACATAGACTAGCTAGTAGCCCCCGACCACTCTATTCACATCTCAGAACCTTCAGGTCAAAATACGCCGCGAAGTGTCTAGGGCCCAGTATAAAGGGTAAATGATTTCGCGGGACATCGGCGGGTCCTTATATACCTGCGGTACCCTCTCCCCAAAGTCATTAGCAAAATCGTCGGTTAGGTCAGGCGGGAAATTTTCGCGGGAGATTTTCGAGCTTTCCCTCTACATTCGACGGATAATGTGTACAGGTATTTAATGTAATTTTTTAGTACTTTGTTCTATAAGTATTAACAGTAGATTGTTTAACAAATTTTTTAAATTTGCCACTCTTTTTTTCTAAGATTTTATTCATTATATTTGCTTCAGTATCGTGCATATTTTTTACACTATTTTTGCGATTGCAGTGTGTCTTAGAAAGGATAAACTTTATCGAGTAGGTGTATGTTGAGTGTTTATTATATTTAGTCCCATTTTTGCTATTTAACATGACTTCCACTTGTCCAATATGGTATAGGATTTAATAATAAAACATTACGAAACAAACAGTTTTATGTCCCGTTTAAAAAGCAACCAGTAGGGCTTTGCAATATTCAAAGTTATACAATATTTTAATTAACACAAAAAACATCGTCTGCATGAAAATGAACAATTAGCAACTTCCCAAATGTGAATTTTTTCCCAAAATTTTTCTTATATTGATACAAATAGAGGTGAATGTGCAGTAAACAGTAAGGAAGTTACAAACAATAATACTTATCAATATCGAAAATTCACTTCTCTTTTAGGAAAGTTGCTAATGGATCATTTCGACCCAAGCCGCCCTTCTAAGATGTTATCCAATAATTTCAAAAACAGAACGTTCATTTTATAAACTATAGAATAAATCAAATGTTATCCAAATAAATTAAGTCGTTTAAATTCTCTTTCGTCAGAAATTCTAACGTTCGACTGTCGTTATTGACATTTCTAAAACGGAAGAAACATCAACGAAAAAATTCTAATGTTGTAGAAGGTAATGTTTTTGTTTCTCAACGTATTGACCTCGTACATCACAACGTGTCCTCGTTTAGTGCGTTAGGTGTTAGTCGTGCTTTGCTTCTCCTTTCGGCGACATCGTTATAGATATAGTCGCACGTTAACGCGTCGCATAAAATGCGATAAAAATGATATAGTGCTATCGTTACTGGCCGAATATAGTGAATGGTGTTTACGAAGTGATCGGTTTTTATTCAATCGTGTTTCACTGTGCGGTGCTCTATTCATAGCCGTTTTAATGTCTTCGGAACTCGTTCGAATCTAGTTGGTCAATCTGATTTTAAAGAGACATCGGGAAGAAACGAAAACTCGAATTATTTCGTAAATGAATGTAGGCTTTGATATTAATTTACTGATCTAACGTTTCGTACATTGTGATAATATCTTAAAAATAAATGAAACGATATATTAGAGGAAAAAAGATATAGGTAGTAATAATTTTTACATACGATAATGCTAGCAGATAATAAGTAAAAGTTAATAATCAATTAAATATCAGCAGTAATAGTGACATATTTGTATGTTGTTCGTAATTTTACGTTATATTATGAAGTTCCCTTTGTTAGTCGTAACGTACAATTTTTGTCATTTTATTTACATTATTTGAGGACATACATTTTCTTACTATTCTGTGATTTTATATTTTATTTATAGTTCTTGTTGAAGTTTCATTGCTTTTAACTTTATATAATTGTTATTATATTATTTGTCATTATTTTAATATTTGTTATGATAAATTGGGCAAGCAATCGAAAGACTTTATCCTGCATTTTTCACTAAATTTTTTGAGGCCTTTATGCTGTATATTCTTTGAGATTTTATACCATAATCGCCTAATTAATGTAATGAATATCTTATTGAGTTCTGGACATTTTTATAGGCAAAACAACCCGTTACTTTCGATTAAACTTTCTTTATTTACATTTTAAACATTAAATAAACATGTAGATTTTTTCACTTACAATTAAGCAACTTACACTTAGTGTAGTATTAAGATCATGTGATTTACTGCAAATTCCACGTGATATCAAACATTTATGAAATAGTGATGTAGAGGAAGATTAACAATATACAAGGTGTTATCTAACAATAAAACTAGAAAGTAAAATATCATCGAAATTATCGATTATACCGAAAAATATTTCAGACAAAACTCGAATGGTGTCAAGGAGGATATATGTAATTTGATATAATTAGTTCCTTTTTAGATTGACCCGTACAGGAAATATGAACTTCAATTTTTTTGTTTAAATAGAGTCATATATTTTTTAATGCATTAATCAAATTAGCTCACCATTCTTTTATACCTTATAGACACACACACACACACACACAAAGGAGGATGTTAAAGAAAGGCCAATTTTGGCATACGGCCGGAACGAAAAATGTAATTGTCATTTTTCCCGGAAATGATGACACTTGATATATCGGTATCCCACTCAGACACATCTCCTCTCTATTGTTCAGTTAAATTCGCAGAAGTCATCTCCCCACTTGTGGTGCACTACTGTACATATTCTATCCTTTTCTGGAAAAACACTGTCTCTTAGTAAACAACTAAGTCTTTACACACGACCTACTGCGTTTGTTATTATTCTAACGACAATATACGACAATTGACACGCAGTGCAGATGATCAGACTTCAGTTTTCTGTCTAAACCTACGCGTAGTTCGACAGAGCACTGTATACATATTACATACATATATGTTTAGACTGATATGTAGGATCATACTTTTTCCTCTGGCTTTCATAGTGGACACACAGTTAAGAAATGCAAATTCTGTGAGAGTCTTAGTTTTTTATTGTATCCCTGTCATGACGATTATTTTATTATATTTACGATAGTTTATTATAACTTTTATCACTTCGAGAATAAATAATTACTTTTCATTACTTTTGGTTTTTATTAAACACTAATGTACAACAATCTTTGCAAATAATACTCAGTATGAGTTTCTAAGTGGTTAATTTACGAAGAGGCCATCGTCCGAAGAAAACGAGACGGAATATTAAGTTACAAGTATGGTCATACTCTTATCTTGAACAGCATTTCTCATAACTTTCCCATCATTTCCGGGAAAAATGGCAATTACATTTTTCGTTCCTCAGGATGCGTAGAATCATGCTGTAAAAAAATTTTTAACATCCTCCTTCATTTCTAGAGATTTGGAGAATCTACTTTTTGAATCAATTCCACATTCCTAATTACAATATTTAGCACATCTGTTCCTAACATACGTAAGTACATTATTCTCTACACATAATTAAGCACACATTATCTGAATCGCATATATTGATCACTGACTTCAATTCATACGTCGCACACAATCACTACATTCAAGAAACAATGATATTCTAACGTTCAATTCATAAAATTGAAACGCAGCAATTTATTAACAACGATAAAGTGTTATTTATCTACACGAGACTTTGATTACCGTGCGACGTTCAAGCCGTTGTCGGAATTAATTATTGGCTGATCGTTATTGTTGTCAGAGTAACATTAACTTAGGCGAAATTTCGTTGGATTACTGTACTTATATGAAACTCGTGCATAAGAGCAATGGGCCATTCAGTTGTAACAAGAGCAGAAGCGCAGTCTCCGTGGATGCTCCTTAGAAGGAGCCGAAGCCGAAGTGTGGGCTTCGAGTGCAACGTTGAGTTAAGTTTCCTACAAGTGCATCGCAACTAGACTCTGTCCGTGCTAAGGAAGCTACGCCTTGTGGTAACTGGCATCGTGTGCATGTCGAAGCCTGCTGCTCCCGTAATTTCTGGAATTAGCAGAATCCCGGAACGGCTTCTATCGGCGATAGCGCTTTCACGCTATTCCCGGTACGTTCAGATTGTCCTCTCACCTACGCTTCTCTCCACTCCGACCAGTCCAGGTGTACAATGCCTAATAATGGGGGAGAATAGGCTAGGCCCACCTTGAGTATCCCACAACAGGTTGCTGGAAGTCCGAACGATTCGAACGTTCGACATTGATCGCCTATTGTAAGAAGCTATCGATAAAATATATCTGAAGTGATATATCTGAAATAAGTTCCAAAGGTAATTTGATGAGTTCGTAGCGCACAATGTGGTTTACTCTAACGGTAAAAGTGTAGAATAAAAAAGATAAAAAGGTTTAGTCAGGGGGTATAACCCTTTCGCGACTAGCGCCGGTTATATCCGGCATCCACTAAATGCTTCACACTGGCTAACTGAGTTCGTAGCGCACAATGTGGCTTACTCTAACGGTAAAAGTGTAGAATAAAAAAGATAAAAAGGTTTAGTCAGGAGGTTTAACCCTTTCGCGACTAGCGCCGGTTATATCCGGCATCCACTAAATGCTTCACACTGGCTAGCGCCGGTTATATCCGCCATCCACTAAGGGCGTCGCATTGGCTCGCGCCTCAACAACTCAAAGTGAAGATTTATTTTAAAATACAGAACAAAGCCTCGACACCATTCCCTTTATCCAATACATCCTTAAGTCCTCTGCTGTTCCAACGAAATCCTCTAAGATTTTACACGGACACACTGGGAGCTCCAAAAACGCGAGACACTCATGGTGTGCACTAATGGCACGACGACCCGTCCGTTAGTGGCGTACTGATGCCTAGTTCCGCCGTCGCGAAAGGGTTAAATAGAAATTCAATATTCCACTCTTATGTGATGTTGAATAATAGGTATAACGTATCCTCAAACAGTGGTCTCAAATATCTTTAAATACTAATTATAAAATTTCGAAATTGTTTTCTTTCTTCTTTTTTTTATGTAAGTAGGAATTCGAGTGTAGGATGTTTGGCAACTATTAGCAGAAAATTTGAGGGATGATTCTACAAGCCAGAATAAGACGAAGATCAAAAGTAACAAATTTGCGTTTGAGACTTCGTTTTGCAGTTATTGAAATTTAAAAATATCCCTGTTGCCGAGCAACTCTTTCTACATTAACGAATGTGGAGAACGTTAAGGTGTAGTGATCCACAGAACCGACACATACTTAGCATTCCTGTTTGCCTCACTACAACACAAGTGCTTGTCGGAAAGTTTATCAATTGTATATCCCATTGTATTTTGTAATATAACAAACGCATCATAAATTATGCACACAATACATACGACGCATGCAGCACACGTAATTCACTGAAAAGGAAACACTGTACACTGTAATGTTTACATACGTACGCCCACACACGAAATGAAAACTAGAAAAACTAAAGAAAAATAAATTAAACCTACAGTACACTAATATGTAATAAATTTAATTTAATTGATCGTACTGAACTGAAACTAATTAACTTATTATTCTCTGCTGTACTTTTCTAATATAATTATTATTTTATAACTCTAAGAGTACGTAGAGGAAATCAAAATAAGAAAAAAATGTGTAATATGTGAACTCTCGTTCGCGTCTGTTATCCATCAAACTAATTTTCGGTAACTGATTCAAAATGATAGAGCACGGTAGTTTTTCCAATGCTAACTCTTTCCGGTCATGTTTAGCTCAGACATGGGTGGTGAGCTGGTCGGAGTTAATTTTCATAGAACGAACCCTAATAATATAATGCAACATTATAATACAAAATTTATTTTTTTTCCACTTATACACGTTTAACATGATAATATGTAATTTCATTTTGTATTCTACATTTCTCTATCGTATGATATAAGAGTTTCGGTAGCTGAGAGCAGACATACGACAACAAAGGGCTAACACTCGGTCGTCCCGAACATTAGACCATTGACTATTTTGTAGGATATCGTCTCTACTGGTCGACAATTGCTGTAAGTGTAAAGAATCCTTTCGATGAACGTCTTACGGAAGATAAACTTATACCGACTTCTGCAGCCTGAGTCGAACGCTGTTGGAAGTCAATGTGCACAGATTGGCTATGGCAAAAAGTTCTAATTGCCAATCAGCGTGTTAATAGATACCGCCAATGGCCTTCCAGTGCACCCAGAGCACATTTTTTTTCTACAGAGGGTGGGGTGATATCTGGTCTGCTGCGTGATGTTCAGAAATTTGGCAACGATACGGAATTTCCGCCATGTTCTGACTCATCGGTTCTGTGCAGATCGTTAGGGACCGATTTCAAGGTAGCCCTTAAGACACTCCGGCTTTATGACGTGTCCTTCGCTATCGAGGGCGAACAAAATGAAAATTCTAGAACCTCGGGCAATCGAATAATTTCTCCCAACGAGAAATATGTGAAAAGTTCAAACGATAAGCTGAAGTCGTGAATCTCAAAAATAGCCCTTATTCGCGGCCGTGCCAAACAAAGGATCGACCGTGTTCTGTTCCTTTAGACAGGACAATATGCGTTTGTTATTCATTGCACTGAATCTTTATCGAATAATTCACGGATGCATGCATTGCATCGGTAGTTAATATTCACTTGACAATTGTAATTATTTTACACAGGTTCTTTGATTCATCGTTACATACGACAGAATTAAATTTTTTTATTGACCCAGTGATTGTATTACATTATTGTTCCACATTGATCACAATCTCTGGGTAAATTTTGTTCACTTGGAGCTCGTCCAATAAATTAACCATTTATTCACTTGTGTTTACATGTCTATTAAATTTCTGAAATAAAGTTGTTGTTTGTAAATATCGTTAGCTCTGTAACAATTTGACACATTTTCATTAAATACTAGATGCACGTTTAATAATTATTTGAGTTTGTTTTTTGTTAAATTCTATTTGACAGATTGCTCGGTAAATAGATTAAACAAGGTGTATTATTTTATATTCTTGGTAAGAAACAAACGGGGCATTACAACGTGAATTTTGTGACAAAAGAGGATATTGTACTTTTTAATATGAAATGAATTTGAGATTATTAAATGTTTCGTCTGGAATATTTCTTTAAGCAGCTGTTATAAAACGAACTTCAAAGAACTGTGGCTGAATCAGTCTTTTCCTTATTCAACATCTGATCTCCCTTTCTGTCAATATTTCCCAAAAATCAGACACCTCACCTTTTCATCACCACTTCTACCCTCTCTCTGTCTGTCTATTTAAGAAACGTCCTACGATTAATTACCGATTTCCATATTTGCCAGTTTCCTACTTCAAAAATTAACTTCGCCTATAGCAACCTCAGATCCTTACCCCTTCCGAAATTCCACTCAGTAAATATTATTTCAAAGACTAACCGATCAGCAACCTACTCTATAGTCCGAGTAAAATTATTTTGTTCACTAAATCCCGGTAATTTAGTGCTCCGGGGTTCTATTCAGGCCTCGTTAACAAAAACGAATTTTTCCGTTGCAATCTAAGTTTGCAATACAACGCAAACTGGCGCGAGGTATACGACATTTAAATTTTGTGCATATTTACCAAATGTGGTGGTTCAGTGGGAAAGTAATGTCAGTTTTTGTCTGTGCTAATTTATGAGCCAAGTGTACAGAAGTTTTTACCCGCTTGATACAACACTTAGGTTGATTTAATAATTCGGGTGGTTGAAACGAAGACTAGAATATATAATAGTTAATCTATTTAACACAAAAATTTAATTCACAATATGAAATAGGTATTTCTAACTATATTTTAATAATACTTTTATGAATTATTAAACATTTGTTAGCGATACTTTTATGCAATTTCCTATATCTATTTCTCAGCTCAAAATTAGTCAAGTTACGATATGTTTAACAAAAATAAAGAAAATTGTGTAAGCGAATGACGGTTTAAAATTACTCTTATTGCTTGTTAATGCCCGTGGTTGCGGCGATGAACTTTCGAGCTTTGTGGATGTTTGCAGGATGTTGTGTCATCTAGATACTGGTTCGAAGGACCACCCAAATGATTGGGACTTGTAAAAACTGATCTATGGTATCGCGTGATGTGTGGTGGTTGAACGACTATTCGACGACTCAACTCTCCGACGTCGCGTCTCGGACGTCCGTGAGAGGGATTTTTATTGGGACACGCTGATTAACGATTGCATTTGTCAATCAGCGTGTCTAATATCGTCTTTACCGCCCTTCTAGTGCGCCCTTAGCGCGCTGTCACCTTGGAAGGGTGGGAGACGGCCGCGAGGGGTGGAAGGTCCCAAAAATTTGGAATTTCCTCCGGGTGACTAATCGGCAAGCGGATCGTTACATACAGATGTGCCGTTTGGAAATTCGTGGTTTATGGTATGTTCGTAGACTATTGAGCGCGAGGGACACAAATTACTAAAAATCCAGCAAAGCAATTCTAGTGACCCTCGCAGGATGTAATTAGACCCGTGCAAGCAATAAACGAAAATCCTGAACTCAAAAATAACCGTTCCCGGTCGATCGTACCCTAAACCGTTTCTACAGAAAACCTAACATTGCTACTTTCATTATTTTTCATTTTTCACGAACTACCCAAATTTGTCTTCTATTTACACTTGGCAAGGATAGCGTAGGAAAATAAATCACACCTGTTTTAAAGTATTATTCAGATTCCTAACCATCAGCAATGATTGATTGAAAAGAATCCTGATCTTACAGCGCGTTTCTATTTTCACTGGCGGATTTGTTTCTTCTCTGTCAATTAACACAGAATTTCGTTTGGAATCGTGTCGAAACAAGTTGGCGACGAACGTACGCAAATACGTGAAACGACAGAAGGAGATTTGTTAAAGTACCGTCGAGCGTATCAAACGAAGCGTATTTACTTTTCTCTGTGTATATAACATCCTTGTTTTAATCAACGGCAGGGGATCAACCTATTTGTACATCCACCGGAAATAACACGGTGACATAGTTTCCTGTTCCTTTTTCATTCTGTGTGTTTTTTCTTCTTTTTTCCCCCATTTTTGTTCCCTTTTCTGTCTTTTATTCGATATGCGATCCTGTCGCGACGGAGAACTCCAGTGAAAATATTTCGACGTACAGTACGAAAGTACGTAAATCGCCTTTCGTAATTCAGTGCGATAGTACAGGCCTCATAAATCCCATAAACGATGATATACTGCCGTCGAGCGATCGGTCTCTCAAACGCACACGACTCTACTTGCACAGCGTAACAAAAAAAGCCGATCAATGGCTTAAGCCTCCGAATGGAAAGAGAATAAGCATTCAACTTGCTGGACGTAACACGAGGGTGGCAGGATAAAGGAAGAAAAGGAATCCTCCTATAGAGTATGTGCAACGAGTAATTTTGACGTTTGCTTCCCTTTCCTGGAACGATTTCGGATGGGTTCAGAATATCTTGCATTTGAATTCTCTGTACTTCGATCAGAAGTATTTCCATGCAGTTTTAAGGGATTCTTTCTTAGCTATATATTTAAACAAGAGGAAAGCGGAGCAAGGAAATTATGGAAGTTTCTTTATTACGAATTAGTTAGAGTGACGATGGGCTAGGAATGATGAACATTAAATGACGAATAAAACAATCACTTGTATTTATTTGGTCAGTTTTTTTTTAATTAATATTAAGTATTTTTTTAAATAAATAATA
>NW_017100143.1:2199715-2209765 GCF_001263275.1 Habropoda laboriosa
ATTATGTTCGACCTTGTTCGGTTCAGAGCTCGCTGTGGTTCAGCCTTGACTTAACGATTCTGAACCTCGTTGAGAAGGTATATAGAGACTGTTCTTTTTTGCTGATGCTTAGTTGAACTTCATTTGTGATCTGACCTGTCGGGCGAGGGTGAGCTCGTTCTTTATACAATTTTGTGCAGAGGACATCCACCAATCAGGGTGCCTAAACGGTGGCGACAACCCTCTCCTTGCGCCCGCAGCGCGTTTTTTCGGAGAAGGGGATGCCTGTGAGCCGCTTTCGGAGGGCCGAATTTGTTAATGTAAAATTGTCAGCCCCGAAAGTGGTACCGTTTTATGACCAGAAAAACCTACCGCGGGCGCGAACAATGACGTTCGCGCGGCGCATGGTAGACCAAGGGGGGTCTGATCGGCCGAAGTGAGGTTCGGCACCTCGGTTTGGCGGCCAAAGGTGGCTAATGATTTTTACGACTATAATCCGCCAGACCGAGGCGAGCTCACGTGAATTTGCGTGCGACGCAACACAGCAATTTACGTTTAACAAATTGAAGGGTCCACTGCAAGAAGCAGCTGTGCCACAAAATGTTGAAAAATGAGATTTCACCTTCGGAATTTTACTTACTTTAACAAAAACATATATTTCGTCAATTCAAATAGTCCTAAATAAAATATTTTGTAATAAGAACAGTTTTTATATAGGAACAGTTTTGTAAAGCTTCCTTTTTGATCCAATTTTCAGATTTCAACGTACAGAAAATAAAATAGAACATAAAACATTCTCCCAGGTGCACTACCATCAGTTTCCATTGAAACACTACCTGCTTTTTATAAAAGTACCTTAATATCTCTCAACGCTACTATTGTGGCTACTACTTTGTCACAGAAATATCACCAACGACCTTTATAATTGCTCGCGTGAAATAAATCTCTGCACTATCTGTAACTTTCCTGAAAATTGCAAAAGAACCTCTTACGTCTAATGGTCGCAAGTATGTAATTAACACTAGGTTTACGGGACGCGTCATTTTGACGCATTTCGAATTTCCCAAGGAGAATTACAGAAATCGTTTACATTTCTCTCCTACCACTTATGCTTATTATAAATTTTATGCAAATATATAATATCACATAGGTTCATTTATAAGTTAATAGTGTATAATATTGTAGTATCGGGGCCTCCATACTCAAATAGGAAACGGACAAGGAACAATTAGAGAAGGAGTGGTTGGCGTAGCGCGCAAATCCTCGGCTTGCTAAGCCGAAGGTCCCGGGTTCGATTCCCGTTGGGTCCCATGATATTTTTCCGTCGGTTCCTACAATATGTTGTTTTTAAATAAAATAAGTTGTTTTTTAAAGAAAATGTGCGGTGTCAATTTGACGCGTGTCCGTAGAGATGGGTATGTAAGAAATGTCCATAAACCTGGTATTAAAAAACACAGTTGTCCATCTATGTTCATTGTCAAATTCAATCCAGTGTTGCGTCTTCCAAGACAGCATCCTGAACAAATAGTTAGGCAGAAACGTCCAGCCATTCTGCAAGGTATGTACATATTCAAGGGGCCATGCACGTCAGTCAAGACACGCGGGTTACGTCGCGCACATCAGTGTGAAAGGGATGTTATGTACCAACAAAACATTGATTCGCTAAACTCATGATGTAATACGTCCATTTGAAATGAGCTTGGCCACCGGCCAAAATCCTCATCACGAAACACTGTATAGGCGGCCAGCAAACAGGCCCAGCAAGAGGAAATAGGTCTGCCGCGGCTTTATTCGCCGATCGATACGGCCAGCTTTTGGGAAGTATCATGATCCCCCATCTCCCTCTCTTTGCATTCATTCTCATCTTTCTCAAAGGCTGTCCTGTTCCTCCGTGTATCTGTCGCGGATCTTTTGTCTTTCTTTCGCCGGATACGCTCCCTTGGCCGGATTCGATATTTCCATTCACCCTCGAAAACTACAGCTATTTTCAGCCTTTTGCGTACACTGCGTGCGCTTCTACGATTCTCTTTGTTTCGCCTACTTTCTCTCACTTTCACTACCTCTGGATTAAGAACGTTTTCACAATCGTACCGTGTTCAACATATTTTTCGCCAGTTGCCCCACGCGAAATTATTAATATTAACGCGTCCAATGTCCGTGGCTCGTTGGAAATTGAACTGCAGCCTGTTGTTTGTTACCGGGAGCCGGGTACTACCTCGTAGTCGGGTACTTTGCGTTTCATTATTAATGCTTACAGACGGCGCATTTTTTCCCTGCGTACTGCGATGGAATGGAATTTTTTGTAATCACGACTCTCGCTGCTTTTTCATACCTGACTCTGAGGTCACTGGGGAAACTGTTGTTCCCGTTCATGCGGCAAGTAGGTTGATAATGATGCCCTTGGAGTGGGCGCTGTAACACAATTTTTGGTAGTTAAAGTCGCGGGTTTCTGGACGCAAACTATACGAGGATGGTGCTTTAGGCATTAAAGAAATTGTTTTTATTGAAATTATTTCTTGTTGTTTAGCATTGTTGATATGTTTTCTGAAAATATTCGCAAGTGGGTAAATCTCTGGTTGTACGTACTGTTCCATTTTAAAAAGGGATAAATCGTGCACATTTGCACAGAAAGTTCACCAGAGAAGATGTTGACTTCGTTTACGAAAATTAGAACTTTTCTTTGCAAATCATGAGTTTAACACTACTAAAATTCGTGGCTTTGATATTCAAGAGTAGGTCTAAACGATAAATCTCCATTATTTCAAGTAATAAGCGAAACCGTTATCATTTCTTTACAAGCGGAAGCTTCCTTTCTTAAATGAAATGTCCGATTCTTTATTGTCAAATTCGATAGAACAGCGAATTATTAATAGCAATAAAACGACCTGGATTGCTGAATCGAAGGAAGGTGATTTATCACCATGATGATTTTGATGGGTTTTACCACACCCACCCTATTCTCCAGAGTTTGCACCGTCTGATCGTCATTTTTCTCCTACCGAGAGAGTTTTACGCAGATGGTATAATGTCTTTACCAAAAAAATGGGAAAAATTTGTGAAAAGAGGGTGGTTACGGTTTTTCATAACACTCAATGATCAGTTGAAAATATTCACCTGTTTCTCGGTGTAAAAGGCGAGACAAACTTCTCGGATAACCCAATAAAGAGTACTATACAGGGTGTCCCAGTATTGATGGTACACAACCGTGGAGAGGGTGATTCTACATGAGAAAATAAGTCGAAAATATGGAATAAATTTTTTTCATTCGAGGCTTCGTTTTCGAGAAAATCGACTTTAAATTTTCTTCGAGTACCCATGCACCCTACTATTTCGTGGATGAACGGATCTCGATATAGACCATATGTCGTAGGTTTATGAGTAATAATAAAGCATGTAATTATCAAGATTTACTTTATTAATGCAAAAATTGTTGAAAATGCTGGCCACCGTACACCGAACGTCGAGATCCATTCATCCACGGCATAGTAGGGTGCATGCGTACTCGACGAAAATTTAAAGTCGATTTTCTCGAAAACGAAGCCTCGAATGAAAAAAATTTATTCCATATTTTCGAATCACACCCTCCACGGTTGTGTACCATCAATACTGGGACACCCTGTATAATGTAGGGAGAGTGTGGAAAAAGAGAGTTGCAATCGAACCTTCGGAGACAAAACACCTAGCACAAAAAGCTTACACGATCTACCTTTAGTCAAGATTAATTCGGCGACAGCGAACACTTCAGTACGCCACACGTGTATTGTATTTAATTCGTTTCTAAGAAATATCGCACACACTTTAGTTCTATGATTATAAATTCATAAATCATAAATAAATTTTAATTTTAATTTTCTTTTATATTCTAAATTTTCATTCAGTAATAAACGTTTTTTTTTCCTATTAGAGTAATCTTTAAATCAATAACGAATTGCATCTAAATATTCCGTAAAGCAACACTTCATTTTGTATACTGTTACAAGAAAAAATGTTGCGAACTGATACTCTATTCACGCGTTTCAAATTATTAAGTAAATGGAGTTGAATAAATACTTCGGCTGTATCGAATAAGAAGGAAAGGGTCAGTGTCAAGCTCGGTTTAGTAAGAACCGGGCGTACCCGTTACTCTGGAAACTAGTTCACCGAAGAAAGGAACGAATGGATGGAAAGCACGAGGGTAATTAAAAGAGAAGAGGAAAAATTAAGTCAATAGGGCAAACGCTGCAAAAATCACAGCGAAATCGCACAACATAAACGAGAGGTGCACGTGTTTGTTAAGTAACCGAGAATTAATTACGTTTCAACTTCTGATAGGTAAGAAAATGAAAATCCAGCTTCTTATGTTTTATCTGAAAAGATGGAGTACATGTGGAATTATTTTTTGTATATTTCTGACACTGCAATCTTTTCTCTCGGTATCTCAATATAAATCCCCTCTGTATAATTGATAGTATTGGAGAATTAAATAGATAGATCGATAATGTACAGTTGGTGGAGGCGATGTAGTGAGGCGAAACCGATTGACATCAGACGTGTATCTAGCGTAAATAGCGCCTAGGGCAAGCGCGAAATCCATCCCCACATGTATATCATTTCAATTCCACCTTTTCTTTTCTACTCTTTTGTTAAATGAAAATCAACTTCATTATACAAAACATTTTATTTTTTCCACCGTGTACAAGCAAATTACAATATTATTTTTCTGGTATTCAATGCTGCAAACCTATCTATGATGTCCTCAGAGTTGGCTTTTTCCCTTTATTCTCTCTTACACTCTTAACACTTTGCCAGCCGAACGAATTGCAGTTGAACAGATGTCTGCGATTGCTAAAATGAATTGTAGGAAAACTGGTAAAGTATTCTATGTTAGGAAGATTACTATTGTAAAATTCAACGATGGTTGGTTACATCGACAATATTACGGAACGACATTTTTTAAATCATGAAGAAAAAATGAGAATGAAATGTTCTACGTAAAGAATACAGTAGAAAATGGTAGATTTATCACATCGGTTGGCAATGTGTTAGTAGAGCAAGATCACTCAATCTGTGTATTAACATTAACCCTCAAAATAAGTGTATTCAACAAATACTATTTCTTTGGCCCTTTTTGTGCCCCTCTGGTATTGGCGTTCAGGACACATGCCCTACGTGCCCCACACTACGGTCCGTTCAATTTAAGAGTAACCTCGCTTCGCGCATGGGACGTGCCTAAAGCAGTGCTAGAACGTCCGAACCCCTACTTAATCGCCTACGTTTTTCTTCGTCTTACCCTCTGTTACGCTCTCCGTGTACTGTTCCATGCGTGACGCTTTCATATACACGGTGATGTAATTAATTCTCTATTTACTCCTTTTCTCTTTTCTTTTTTTTTTTTTTTTTTTTGAACCTAATGAAATTAGGTACTTTTAAGAATTTAAATGATTTTGAATCGTTCCCTAAATATTGATATTTTTATTTTGTCCGGCTAAATTCATACAACTAGCCACTATTCGTCTGTCATAAACCGCTGCGTTCACATGCACACAGTAGGTGCGCTTACTTTTAGACCACCGGGTAGATTCTCTCCACTGTATGCACTGTTTACAGTGTCGTCGCTCTTGGGCCTAGCCGAAATAGCGCTACGACCAATCGCATGCGTCACATTGGTAGGTAGTAGTGGGAACTGCGCAGAACGGACGAAAATCGGTCCGAGAGCGAGGTTACTCTTAAATTGAACGGGCTTTAGATACGCCTCTAATTTATGTAGCCGTGTGTTATTTGTGAATTGATATTTAAAATTTCTTCATACAGTCTTTCATTAGAGATATACGAAGTTAAGCCTCCGTTATCTCCTGCTCAATAGTAATTCCCGTATTGATAAAAATTAACCTGCAGTTGCCAATGATTAAGGCACGGACAAATGTTTCAAATGTACTACAGTGGAAAAAACAATTCCCAATTGACATCCAACGGCCCTGACCGCGGCTCGAGCTCCTTATCTTCCTAAAATTGTTGTTTGGTGTTCGGATTATGTGTACATTAATTTATCAACTGGGTACATCTCTCATACAGAAATTGAATCTTTCTAGTTTATAGTTGAAAATAAGTAAAAATTATAACCCGTTTCTTCATTTTGGTTCTTGCTAATGTGAATATGATTATTTTACATTTAACACAGGCACAACAGTACAATTAAAAATGAACAATCCCTCGATAAATAAATTATCGTGTTCTAAGTATTGGTTAACAAACGACGAGTTAACACCTGTCTGATTTTACGCCTTCACTATATCGGTTCCACCGACTGTACCCCGTGATATCGTTACCATCGACATTCGTTAGTTGGCATCGATACAGGTAACGTCACCTTGCGTTGTTATTGTTTTCTGTCGATATAATGCATATAAACGTCTATCACGTGTGCGTGGCTTCTGTTATTCATATTATTTAACAATAAACGTATTTATTAAACTTGACGGGTAGTTTATGAAATAAAAATTTAATTGTTTATTTTGCTTCATTTTTTTTTACAAAACATAAAAAGAATATTTTTGCTTTCCGTTCTAAATATGGTGTCGCCGCTTGCGTAATTTCTAAATACATACAAAGTATGTGGTTAAATATGTTGCAACTTTTTTCAACAAAATAATATTCAATTCGCTGTATAAAATAATGTTTCGTATAGTAATATGTATGAAATTTTTTAAAAGGTTTAAATGTCTTTGTGAAACAATCTTTATTAAACTTCATTGAATAATATGAGTATCGAAATGAATGTAACTGCAATACAGAGACAAATTTTGATTAAATATGAATTTTTGAAGAAATTGTATAAAAATATCTATGACACAGCATAATTGATTTAACTTGTTGTAAAACGTTGTAAAATTAATGTGTCCTTTTTTCGCAATTTTAGTTATCATACTTCAATTTTAAATGCTAAAATAACGTCTTTGTAAAAAAGCTATTGTATAAATTTCTTAATATTTCGTATTGTACAAAGATATAAAAATACTTACGGATTACCACAAAGATTCCTAATTTTATAATAAATAAATAAATAATAGTTTACATGCACGTAGCAGATTTGAATAAATTAAAGAGGAAGAAAGATTTCGTAACTTACAGAATAAAAATTTCAAACCACTGCAGCATATAACGATATTCCAAACAAATTTTGTCTTGCTTGAACAACTTAAAAATCATACTTAAATTACACATACAAAACATAAAATTGCATAAAGAAAAGAAAATTTAAAAGCGTAAAAAACGTACGTTAAAATTTATAACAGTACAGTTTCTAGTAAATTGTAACAAACTGAAACCGAACAGCTTTTCTGTTTTCTATGAAACAAATTCACAGGAATTAACGAACGGCCGTGGGGGGCATTTAACGAACTTCAAAGCTTTTTCGATGGTCGTTCAGTAAAGTGAAGCGTTTTCGACACAGTGCCGCGAGCTTTAATGGGTTAAGAATGAGCCTCGGATTCCGTTTCCATCGACGTTTCATATTCGACTTTCTAATGGCCCCTTAAAATAAGTTTCTGCATATGTACCGGTAGGTGCACCGAACGATCGATAGATCGTTCGGTAACATGTGCACGCACGACCAACATTCGATCCGTATTCAATTCCATTCGATGCGTGTCTTTACGGTTGCCCGTGCATAACTCTTCATGCACGTACGCTCGTGTGTACGGTATTACATGTATGGATTTATAGCGGAGGTCCCGTATGGATTCTGTTCAAGATCGTCTATAGATACATGCTTGGCGGATGGTATCCGAATACGGGAATGGTGCCGCATGCCAATAATCTGCGACTGTTATTATCGGTGTAATTGGCATTCGGTTGGAAATTTTGATCAGATGAATGGCTATGGATTCTTTTGACGGCGGGCGTAGTCGGCGAACCGTGTGACCCGACCATATCGTGCTGGATACAACGGTTTACCTCGATTGTTTAACGAAAGAACGACTTCTTTGTGGAAATTATGATTGTTCAAGGGATATGGTCAGTTGGAATGTCAGCTTTTAAGCGATTTTTAAAAGCTAAGTTAAAAGTATTACAGCGTTAATAATTATTTAGTAATTAAAACGTTCATACACGTGTACACTACCGTTTATAAGTATCAGTACATCTACCGTGCTTGTACACAAAGTACTATACGATTTAAGATACATTTCTACGCCAAAGTTAGTATCACATCGTCACCTTAATACATTGGCGACGGGGCTCTTAGAACAGCGCTTAACATGTGCACGGGGTGATTTCGCGTCTTTTCTTTCAATCGTCACTTTTCAACTAATTATTATTTTTCAAAGAAATTTTCAAGAATGTGGTAAATTACTTTTTCGTAAAACGTATACAATTATTAGAATTCGTGAAACATCTATCACGGCATTTCTGAAAAGAAATTCAATCATTTACAGCGTTTTATAAATTTACTTTCAGACAGATATGTGAAAATCTCAATGACGTATTTCGCGTCATTCGGAATCCAAGTGAATACCTGAATGACGCAAATGTGTTAATACTACAACCAGAGTTTTTAAACTCATTAGTAGAATTTGTTGATTTTAAACTCATCCACTTTTAATATTTCCAAAATATTAATAATATTACAAAGTATTACAAAATACTGCTAGAGTTGTCTACATTTATCGTACCACAGTTGCGAAGAGAATATGACTTCTGATACACTTATCCAGAAAATTATGGAAGGAAGTGTAACGAAGAGAAGCATAATTTAATTATTACTCTTTTATTTAGAACTTATGAATGTAGAATGAATTATTTAGTGGTAGTGTTAAAATGACGATATATCTTTTTATACTAAGAAATCACAAATTGGATTGTAATAATTTTGTAACGACAGTTTAGATTTAGTTCACATTCAATAAGTATCCTAATAATTATGAACGCGAGTGTACATAGGCACATGCTAGATTAATCTTACGTGAATTGGTTTCAAATAAAACTTTGTTTCTGTGCAAAAATTCGGATGTGTCGAATGCTGTACATTGTACATGTGGAAGTTTCATAGAAAATTATCAGCAAGGTCCAATGCTCGCATATACGTGTGAACATTATTCTTTTAGTATAATTTTAATTACTTCCATTCTTTTCTTCGTTACCTGACGGCTACAGATTGACGTTGAACAAGGTACAATTAATTTAAACATAAAACTGTCGTTTCAAATTTCGCAAGATTTGTTTCTAAAAACATTGGACAGTGCGACAAGAATTCTTAGCACTCCATTAAACGTAATGTCCAAAAGTTTGAGCCAAATGAACAGTGCACGACAGAAGCGAAAAAAAGGGACTGACGCGCGTGTTTCTTTTAAAATACATCGAAAGAAGTCTGCATTAAGTCTACGGACCAAAAGACGCACAGTATCTCTCTGCGTTGCAGTAATCAGTAATGTGCGCGTTTCTCATTTTCTATGCGAATGAAAGATGCATTAGAGACCATTAAGTAAGATGACACTCTGTATCCAGCCGGGAGATACAGAAAGTGTCAGATGACGTTCCTTCAAGATGAACTATTGCATTCACCTGCATTGTCGCGCGCTCCCTTGAATTGAAATAAATGATTTTGCGTTCTTTGTACGCCGCACAAACCCTCTCCGCCCTCCAGTGAGAATAGAAAGCGCGTTTATAATAATATAACACCAACATCTCCAGGGAAAGGTGCTCTAGTATCGTAATAAGGTCGCACAAAGTGAGTAAAGATGACCTTTTTGTTGCACAGCTTTCAAGCTACGTTTTACCGTTAAATATATCGTGAATAGACTGTGATAAATCATTTTTCATTGTAAATTAGCGTATAAGTGAATTTATATTATGGAAATCCAAAAGGATTATTGTCTTTATAGAAGATACCTTGAAATAGAACTATAATTCAGTTCATATATTACCATATATGTATGTACACATATTTTAGCGATATCATAGAGATAAAAAAATATAGCCTCTCATTTAAAAAAGTAGAGATCACTTTACATCTCCATCCACGCAAAAAATATTTGCATCGCAACTGCCCGCCTCCATGCCATTTTTTTTTTTTTTTTCGTGGAGGACATCCTCATG
>NW_017100143.1:2210635-2211407 GCF_001263275.1 Habropoda laboriosa
GGTAGGATGTGACTCCTCCCCCGGGCCCGGGCAAAAATTTTGAAGGACCAACGGGAATCGAACCCGCGACCTCAGGCTGGCAAGCTAAGACACTGCACACTACGCCAACAACTCAATCTCTGCAAATTTTGTACACAACATTTTTTCATATTATTACAAATAACGGAAATATTTAAAGTGGACAAAGTTATTGGTACACCCCGTATGTACATATGTATGCACAGGGTGTCCCAAAGTGTTCCGATCAAACTTTGTCAGTATATTCTATGGGCATAAGAAAGAAACAAGTGTTATATAAACATAGTTCGTTTGAAGCTTTATTAAAAAGTTATAACAGTAATTCGAATTGCGAAGAGAATGGGTGTGCGGTTATTATGGTACAAAATAGGAGGAATAGGTCAGCAATATTTACGTTAGTCTGTTTTTAAGTGATGTGTTTACTGTCTGGGATCGTTAAAGGAGTTGAACGTAGCTTCTGCCTGTGCCATTCTTGTTTTATATCATAGTAACCGCAAGTTCGTTACCATTCTCTTCATATTTCGTATTCTTGTTATAACTTTTTAACGAAGCTTCAAACGCTCTATGTTTACACAAAATTTTCTTTTTTACTCGTTTCCATAGAAGATAATGACAATGTTTGATCTGAAGAAACTGGAGCACCCTGTATATAATCTGACGGAAAATTTTCTTTTTCTTAAGGCAAATCTAACCTTTAAAATTATATTGTTATGCACAATTGATGGGTCTCGTTAAAATTTATAAATCATGAAAA
>NW_017100143.1:2211518-2216332 GCF_001263275.1 Habropoda laboriosa
AAGTACCATCGCATATTTTGATAAAAACTAGTTACAATTTTTATTTGGTGATAATATATAGATGTCTGATAAAAAATATTTCATTTTATCAATAATTTACTGCTTGTTTACTTATTTTTTCCAATGCATTGCGCCAAGTTGTCGATGCGATTATTATGAAAAGCAGTTAATTTATCCACAGTCAGTAGAGTAACATACGAAAAATGTTATAAAATGCAATCTAACACAATATTATGAAAGTGTATTGAGTTCAGCGAAGGGAATTGAGAAATTTCACGAAGCACAGAAATGGAACAGTGCAAATTTTCCTTACAAAGGAGACGGTAATCCTTATCATGGCTGAAAGGTCATTAGATCTTTCGCCCATAAACCGTTGCTGCTATAATTGCGTCCAATTACTCGTTGCTACAGCTGCCCTTCATACCTATTCAATAACAAGCACCTTACGTTTCTCCCTCATTACACCGTCACGACCATCCTGGAAACGTTATTCCAGACAATAAGTGAAATTCAGAAATTGAACGGGTTCCGTTTCTGGAACGACCGATCTAGTCGGAAAATGAAACGAAAGACGATCGAAAATGAGTTGTCAAATATAACAACGTCATTAATGTGTGACTTACGCGTTAATAAGGAACCTTATTATGTTTAAGAATGATTTTTTAAGTAACTTCTTAAAGAAAAGTAACTTGATTTCGTCCCAATGCCACCTATAATACCTTTTATAAAAAGTTATATAGCGCTGTTTGAAAAAGTGAAGGTGACTCTGATTTGTTAACGAAAATGTAGTGCTTTGACAAATTTTATTATTGCAATTTTCAATATTAATGTAATTTTTAATATTTAAAGTTATTTATTTTAAGTCGCATCAACCACTAAAGTTGGGTTTATTAGCGACTCAGACTGTAGAACGGAATTTACCATTTTTGGAGAAGATTTGTAGGAAACGACGGAAAAATTTTGAAGGACCCAAACGGAAATCGAACCCGGAACGACCTTCGGTTTAGCAACCACTCCCTCTCTATTCTCCCTTGCCGGTTTCCTATTTGGGTATGGAGGCCCCGACACTACAGATTTGTATTTTTTAGAAATGTTAATAGCTAATGAGTCTTCTTCTCGTCAGTTAGATTTTTCCGGATACATTTGTCGATGTCGCAATTTTTTCTCTCGGCAGATAATCTGGCACAGGTGAGAATGAGATGGTCGATGGATAGCGGTATCGCAAATGTCACAAGTTGGGACAACTTCCTTGCTCAGTAGGTACGAGAGTGTGTTGCAGTTTGTTACCGATTGAGACTAATTTTTGTTTATAACGTTCTTTTGTTAAATTATCCGGAGTGCCTGAAAAATCACGGCGAGCGTTACGATGAACACCCTGTATTAAAATACCATATGTGTTTTGTCTAGTTATAATTAATGCGATCTACCGAAAGTTCTACTGGATTTTCTTTTCCTATTACGTGCCCGAAGAACCAGTGTCGTTCAATAACACGGTCAAAGATAGCTTCTTCCCCTCGACGATAAAGTAACTTCTACTTCCGGTTTCGCGATAGAAAGTATAACATCAGATGGAAGTTCAGTGGAAGTCGACTGTGCTAGTTTTCTTCGCAAAATCTCAATACACCGTTGAATGTTCCCTGATAAGGGAGGTGTAAAGGAACTTCACAATTCACTTGAAATGTTACTCGTAATGTGATTGTAATCTCGAGCGATAGTCTGCAAGTGGGGAGCAGAGAAGGAACAGGATAAAGAAGTTTAAGTAACTTTCAAATCATCGGATGTTTTCGTACTTCGTATTATTACTTGTTTTGACTCCTTTGATGCATAAAATTTTTGAAATTGGGATTATTTATGTTTAAGGAAAAAAAGAAGGAAGGTCGGATAAGGCTGCCCGATTTTGAACTTCTCTTTGGATTTGATTAATTTAGTTCAGTCCGGAGAGTATCAGAACGTATTCTATATGAGTCCCAAAGACGTCGATATATTGTAATTTTAGGATTTTTATAAGGTACGCCTTAAAATCTAAAGGTGTATCAAAATTCACGAAACTAATTACTGATAGAGAATTTCCTTTATTCCTTATCTAGGTGTGGTTTTTATAACTTGGGTTTTACAAGAAATAGGGTTGTGTCTTTGTTTTATTTTTATAATGCTTAGTTAGATGGACCATTCGATTAGTGTTGCAGCTGAGGATGTGCCTTGTTCATCGTTACAAAGTGACGAGTAGTAATATTTTGTAATATAAACTTATTGATATAAGTTAATGATAAATATTTTCAAATAAATTCTTGCTATACTACACTCTTGCTAATTAACGTGAGGAAACCTCGGTTTGGCGAATTATTATCATCAGTGGCGCGTTATCCTATGGGCAAAAGGGGCAATTGTCCGGGGCCTCCACCAACGAGGGGGCCCCAAGTCAATCTTTGGCCCCCCAAAGAAAAATGTCTGACTCCAACACTGTACCCCCAAATTTACCCGGGGGCTCATGAAGCTATAACGCGCCACTGATTATCATAAAATTCATAAGTCACATATGACCGTGAAACTCACATCGGCACGCAACATCCCTTCAGCGGATCCACCGACGCGAGGATGACAATGCGACAATGACCTTACAACTTTTTACATTTCTTTTGAATTGCCAGTAGAGGCGTTGGGCCCAGCTGACATTTATTTTTAATAAATTTCATCTGCTTAACGACTCCGTCCACGACACACCCTTAACCTACGCTTACTAATCACAAAACAGACACCCATTCCAACACACATACCGATTGACGAATCACAGACAGCCATAATTGATAAAAGCGACAGTACAGAGACATTCTGAGACTCTACTAGACATTCTAATCGAGCATTTTCTTTAAAATAGTTTCACTCTAGCATTCATTCATACGACGAGCCTTATACGGCAGTATTACGACGATTTATTCTCGAACGAATTAAAGTATTATTCTCGAAATGCACTCTAAGTACCATCTTAATTTCAAACTGCCAAAAAAGATAAATTTTTTAATTGGTCAGCATCTCGGTGCATCGTCGCGAAATAGTGGAAGCGGGCTTTACGTCCTTGTGAAATTTTAAACGAAAGAATTGCGGTGCGCGAGACGCTACACTAATTCCTTATTTATTAATATTGTATCGTTAATAATTTAATTTAAATATCATGTTTATTACTTGTATCAAATATAACTAGAAATTTTGTTCTTTATGTCAAGTGAACATCTGAGTTACTTAAATTCTTATTTTGAAATTACACTAATAATTAATCAATGGAGGTACAGGACTATTGAATCAAATTTTATATGTTACTGTCAGATTCAAGACAATCATGCCTTGCAAATTCGAAAATCATTGTTCTCTTAAATTGTTATATCGGCAGTAATTTTTTAAATTAAATGTCTTATATACACAGAATATTTGCCTACGGTATAATATTTTAACGAGTAATATCTTTCGATACACATGTAATTATTTAACCGACTTTTCACTCTAAATTACTGAGCATTGTAGTACAATTTACATTTCAGACCAAACTAGGAAAGACAAATTTTTTGAAACCAACATATTAAAACGTTCAAGATAGTAATATGTAATTATAGTTAAATCGTTTTTAAAAATACTGTATATACCATCTCTGACTAAATTCTCATTTTCTAATTAACACATTTCCTTAGGAATAAAAATATCAATTATGTATTCAATGAAAATATGAGAAATAAATTCTAAAATATTTTCAAATCTTAATTACTTGCACTAGATTATAGTGTGCCTTAGTGCATTCACGAATTACAGAGTCAAGTTTATTAAATGTTTTTTCAAAAGAGAGTTTTTAATTAATTAAATGTTTTATTAAAAGCTTCATTTCTTGTAAAATATTCCATTTAAGTGGAATCCTTTGTAAAGTCTCTCGGGTCAAAACGTACGTGCAACTGGATAGCTCGAGTAATTAAAGGTTAAAAATACATTGCAGAATCTGTTGCTCCATTCTCGTTTTATAAATTAACACATCTCCTAAAAAAAAACTAAAATGCTACAAACCCTATTTGAAAAATTATCAACTGATTCTCATCTCACGTGTCGACGTGCAATGCGCACAAAAGTGAAACGAAACACGGCCAACACTTTACTTCTGTCATCACTTAGCCAGTTGCTTTGAGCGTTTCTCGCTCTTTGACCTTACCATTACTTGTCCTGACGTCTGATTCGATTTTACTTGCTAGCAAAGAGAGCCGGTGTCGCGCGTTTCCTACTGCTTTTAACAGTTCCACCCGAGAATAATGTCAACCGTATCGTGAAAAAAATCGAAGCTGTGACCGTGTGTAATCATTGTAGGATATCGATGAGATTCGTTGAACGAACACCGAGAAAGCAGTTTTCTATTCGTTCGATTCGTAATTTAAAGAAGGAAAGGCATTGTTATATTTTACTTTTCACGTTTACCATTAGGCAAAATAGGCACGTCTTAGGCCCGCATAGAGATATTTGTCATAATTGCATGAAATAAATAAAGCCGCTGGCTTCAGCTTCTAAATTTAATTAAAAAATTTTCAGCTTATTTTTTTTTGCAATTTCAAACTATTATAATATAAATTAACACACTGTGAAAAAATACTCTGACTTAGAGTAGGGTGGGCGTGAAATTAATTGAACGTGTCTACGTTTTCACAATAGTATATGTTACACGAGAATTATATCCGCGTTATCTGAGCGTCGTTCGCAAAAAGTGTGCTTCGAGGGTCTCGTGAAGAGTGAGGCCGCGTCGTCCTGCCGATCCCTGTCCACCCGTACGCGAACAGGCCCAGGTAAAG
>NW_017100143.1:2216443-2252245 GCF_001263275.1 Habropoda laboriosa
AGTGTGCTTCGAGGGTCTCATGAAGAGTGAGTACGCGTTGTCCTGCCGTTCCCTGTCCACCCCTACGCGAACAGGCCCAGGGAAAGACCCAAAGGGGCGGAGTCACCCCCCACCGAGCGCGCTGGGCCTGGCTTCGAGATGCTCGCTTCACCGTTTTCGGGACGGATTTTCTCACAACTTCAAAAGTTGTGGTTTTTTTTTTAACGAATATCATCCTCATTCTTGTTTGTATAAGAATACACGCCTACAGCATGTCTGTATACTCTGTTCAAAATGAGAGTAACCTCGCTTCGCGCATGGGACGTGCCTAAGGCAGGGCTAGAACCACTAGAACGTCCAAACCCCCACTGTACCGCCTACGTTTTTCTCCGTCTTACCCTCTGCTACGCTCTCTGTCTATGCGCAGAACGGACGAGAATCGGCCCGAGACCGAGGTTACTCTCATTTTGAACGATGTTTAGCAGAACTGCTTAACTTCTTGCTCACGAGCAAATTTCCCCTCCCGAGGTTCCCCCACTTTGCGACTGAGATGATCTCGTTCGAGGTGCGGCGCGGTGGGAGGACGCAAAAAGGAATCCTCCCACCACAACTCCAGCGACTGCCTTTTGTTTATGTTACACATTCTGCGTGTTCGTACTAGTCATTTCATACCAAAAAACTATACGAGCTTGCTGGCCGGAGGTCGCGGATTCGATTCTCGCTTGGTCTTCTCATATTTTTCCTCGACTCTTACACATATGTACATATAAGTTTAAAAGTACACTTTCAGTGTATGAAAAATGTTGTTTGTGTTTGAAAATGTGTGCTTTTCAATATAAACAGGTTTCGCTTCTATCATCTAAATCCTCTAGAAGCTAGAAATTTATTAGGGGAAAATGGAAGCTGGAATTTTCTTGCGTTGAAACATTCTCTTGTTTACCTTAGTGAGCTGAGAATGTGTATCGTGCAAATAAATGTGTCGCTTTAGCTCGTTTTCTAATATTTTATAATAATAATTCGTCTAAATATTTGTGTAAATATTGCATCGTATTCGTGCAAAATGCTGCGTTCATATATGTTTTAACATAATAATCGTATTTTAAAATATTTATTTAGTAACTAAAAAATATTAAAATATAATTCCTCTTTAAATGACATGTAGTAAGTACATGGTAATAGTTAAGAAATTTTCAACGATGATTAAAACGTAATATAGCAATAAGTGTTGTTAGTAACGTCGTAATAACTGTAATATCTATAGGGTATTGCGAGATAAGACGGGAAGGCTAAGGAGAAACGTAAATAAAATCAAATATATTGCGCATTTATGGCGCAAGTCAAATTTCACTCTTGTATTTTTTCGAAAAGAATTTGTATATTTATTGAAAAAACTAAGACTTTGATAAGTATCCCAGAATTTTTTCAGATTTCTTTAAAGCTTAGAACGGTAAGAAGTACCAGAAAATATGTTTGCCTACGAAGAGTTAAAGCGTTTCTATGTACACTCAGCATAAATACATTCGTCTTTAAATTTGAGTGACAAAATTGAGATCACGGAAATTGAAAACTTGAATAAAACTTTTTTTTTCTTAAACACTAATCTTTCCCATCTTACACCTCATGTGGAGTAAGATGAGACTTGCATGGGGGCAAGATGAGGTAATCAGGAACAAAATGTAGTAGCTACAATTGAAATTGAAACTCAGTTTCACATTTTGCCCATTTTGAATTTTGGAAAAGGAATGTAATAGAAAAAATCGATCGCTAGAAAGATGAAATAAATGTGTAAAGGTAGTTGATGATAGAAATAGTCGTTTGACATCTTAGTTTCAGACAGTTTCAAGTTTACATTTTTCGTTGCGAGATCGATAGTTGGGAAGTCCCGGAAAGATTGAATGTTTACGTAGTTCGCAATGATGTTTGATACTCACAATTGATCGTGTTTGCAAAGCAGCTTCTCAATAGATAGTTGACAGTAAGTCGAGACAAATATTTGTTTACCAAATTTGACGTATGGCAATTTTTACAACCACAATGGAAGCGGTTTTTCATGGTAATAAATACTCGGAAGATTTATTGTTTGTGTGTGTTAGTGAATCGCGGATTATTTTTATTATTCTATGTTACTTTAAATCCATGCTAACAGTTGGTAGATTTAAAGAGTGATATTGCAAGTTATAAAATGAAACAAAAATCACGAATAACAAAATTGCGTTTGAGGCTTTATATTTTAGTGTTTATGAACGATAATGTAGCTGATATTAACAGTGGTTTGAATTGAAACTTTAACAAATTAAAAATAATTATAGTATGCTGTAATTTATTATGATTATTTTTTGTTACATTAAGACTAGACGTTCTTACATTTAAATAAAAGAGGTAACATTTTGAAATTAAATCAACTTATCAACCTTTGTGAAAGCTACGTTTCTTTAACGTGACTACGAATTTTTTTTAATAACATATGTATAATTTCCTTATTAAAAATCTAAGTATAGTAGTTTGTAATTAGGGTACTGAATATTGACAATACAAGATTAGTTTTCTATGTCCTCATGGCACAACAAGCGGTAAGCTGACACCTAAAGAAAAAATAAATCAGAAATACAAAATAAATTTTTTTTACAGAGGTTTGGTTTTTAAGAAAATCAAGATCTCAGATTGCGTCCAATTTTTTTGTCAGAGTATAAATACCTACACCACCCTGAGGCGTTTAAAAATATATTAAAGTTTGGGAAACTTTTTCATAGATCAATTATACTCAATTATAAGTTTCAATTATTTCAGATATAAATGTAACTTTCAGCTTTCTTCTCCAATTTTTAAAAAGTAAAAAGTTACAAAATATATAGGATCTATTCGCTAATTGCGAAACCTCTTCTGTCAGAACATCGATTGCTGGCCGTCATCGCCAGCAAGGATTGCAAATAGAAATTTATTATCTACAATGCAGCGTACGATTTTTCTAAAATTGTCATGATTATAGAAATGGTGGTAGCTTGAAGAGGAAAAAGTTTAAACGTTTCGAAGAAATTGAATAATTGACATATCGTACAATCCTGTGCTACGTTGTAGATAATACGTTTTTATTTATAGTTCAAAATGAATTTTTTATTTCAAACACGCAAATCCTTGCCGGCGATGGCGGCCAGCAATCGATGTTCAATCAGAAGAGATTTCGCAATTAGCGAATAGTTCCTCCACTTTGTAACATGCTTACTATTCAAAAATTAGTGAAAAGAGCTGAAAGTTACATTTATATCCTCTGAAAAAAATGGAAACTTTTCATTTAGTAATTAGCTACGAAAAAAATTCCCAAATTTTTACCTACTCTTTCAAGCCTCAGGGTGGTGTTTGTAAGTACCTACATAAGCCTCCTTGTGCATAGAAAAAAAAGGCAACTCAAAAACGCTGCTCCTTTCTCCAAAGTAACACACAATTTTTGAAAGTTTCGCACGCATGAAACCGAGAATCGACGCAAACATCAAAGTCTGTACCTGATGCTCGGTTCGAGGACGGCACTCATGGTTGGCGGCCATTTAGCAATTCCGTTTCGAATTCATCGACGAGGTGGCGAAATGCATTTACGCTACCGAAAACGATCTACCGGTAAATATAAAAACGGCTCTCGTACAGCTCGTTAGCCGGTGCTCGGTGCTCACGGTGTGGTGTCGATGCGGTAATCCAATTTGCAGCCCGCCGGCACCGGCGTCCAGGTACGCACGCTATACGGCTGAACCGTCGCGCTAGAAGCACTTTCACAATGTCGCCCGGAATTAGGAGTAGTTTGTCTCGTTACGGCTGGCCGAATACGTGGACCGCGAACGTCTCTTTGTGCGGAGTCGATCGTTCGCTTCCGTCGGTGATAATATCGTTTCGTTATTGGCGGTTGCGCGTGCTCTTTATCGACCTTCTATTTCGTTAGCGTTGCGTCAATGGATCGCGTGAGAAACGCGAGGGAGTTAGTGTGCTGTCAACGGTGAAGTAGAAAAAGGGGTGCTTTAATTTCTTAATGCTTCGATGTGTGCAGTGTGTGTCGTGAGGTGTTAAGATTTTATTGACCAATCAAGCAAACTTTCTGCCATGACATACTTATTGTATTTTTACTGTTTCAACGGTGATACGTATGTTTATGCAAATGTGATATAATTTCAAGCGGGGGGAATTGTTGATAAATATTTTATGGGATTTTAATGTTTAAATCGGTGATGAGTGATTACGTGTAATATAAATGAATTGAAAATATGGAATAATGTTACCTGTACATAAGTAATTTGCTTATGGTTATAGATTGAGATAACTGCATGCGATAAAGTTAGTTGTTTATAGTTAGAATACTGAATCCTTAGCGCAGTATATTGGAATTTGAAGTTAGAATACCGAAATAGATAAAGAAGGTTAAAGCATTACACGAAATACAGCTGCAGTATCTTTCGACTTCAAGGAGAAAATTTTGAATTAAAATTATATTAAAAATTTATAACAAGTGCAACGTATTCTGCTTGTTACGTTTAGATCACATTACAAGTGTAACTCTGTTGGTAGCAGAGCGTGGTTAACCTCACTTTTTGGACTCGCGTTACCGATATCCTATTCACTTAACCAAAAAAAAAAATTTCCTGGGCCCATAACCTGTTAGAGTTAGAGAACGTACGCAGGAACGGTTTAGATGCAGAACGGAATGTTTATTATGGTAATAATGTCGGATAACAATACGGCGACTCGACTACCGAACATCGGTCTTGGTGTCATGGCGCACGAACCGAGCATAACAGGATCGAACGGAAGTGACGTCGCATAAAACAAAAATACATGCAATACGCATATACATGGTGCTCGAATTGAATTACTCTAACAAACTCGATATTCTAAGTTGAAGTCGATATATAGTCGATATCGAAAGAAGGATTGAGATTGAAGAATTTGTCAACAGATTTCTTTTAGATATTTTGAAATCTAAGCCTCGATATTATTGTCCAACTAAACTGAGATATAGAATACCACAAAGTAGTCGTTGACACAAATCATTTTAAGACATAATATCACGCAATGTGAAATTATAGTGAGGGTGAAATGCCCTGGCCGGTCAAGGCCATTCTTCTTCCGTCGCTTTTTTCACACCGACGAACCCTACCAAGCGAGACCTGTATGTGGAGTGATTCAACTGGTCAACGTTATAGGCGCATACTGTCCGACAAACCTAAAGTGGAGCCTCTGACGTCACAGCCTAGCAAAAATGGAGGCAAAATAGGCGGTTCAGGTCATCCCCACTACTCTTGGGTCTTACACTGCAGGCGCTTGAGGGGAAGTTGCGTTGTAGGTAAATGGTTTAGACAAACGAATTTAAGTCAGGTGTCGATAATGTAACACGCTGATAAAAGAACGGAAAACTAAAAATTATTTGGTCGCCTTGTCCTCGTTCCCACTCAGAATAATTTTGAAAAAATACCATTGGATTGCTTGAATTTTAACCTGTACAATAAGCTTATCGAAATAATAGAGAAATTTTGGGAATATGGGATAAAAAAATAAAGTTTACCATGATGCACGTCGTTTGGCGTCGCACAGGCATCTGTTCGCCTGTTTATGGCGTCTGCGCGACGTAAACTTAATTTTTTTTCGAGCGCTTGAAAATATCATTCCGGTCAATTATCGACTACTCGAACGAGACCCGATCGTCATCTATTGCTCATAGAAGAGTAAGTGCGATAGCCTTATTCTATTCCTATTGGCTTCCTAACAGCGAGCCGTCGCAAGTTCCCCTACATCTCCCACTTTTAGGCCCTGTGTGACGTCAGAGACTTCACTTTAGGTTTGTCGGACTGTAGGTGTTTTTGTAAAATGATCTTTGTTTTACTTCTGGTGGCAATATACTCTCTTCGTCTTATGTCTGACGAAGGTACAGGTCGACCGACAAAAGCTAAAAGTTCAGGGAAGAGTTAGGGTCAGGAAGTGGGACACGGAGAAGAATTTGTGACCTTTTCGCTGTTAATTAGCCAATAACAATAGGGAACGGTGGCTGTCGATCTATCGTGGCATGCTTTTTATTTCATTCAGATATTTTGTGGGTTTGATGAGCAATTTTTTGAAGAGCTAAAACTATTTTTATTATTTAGGAATAACAAAAAATGTTTACTTTCCACTTTTCTAAATCTTAAAAAATTATTGTAGTTTATTGTATGTGAATCATTTGAAAATTAACGTCCCAGGTGTTATTAAATGTTTGTCTTGTGCGCCGACGTAGGTAGGAAGATAAAGCGAGTTATAATCTTGTCACTTTCCTGCTCTTTTATCAGCGCACATTACCGATGATGCGTTGAAAACCAATTATTATTCTACACGAAAGCTTCCCTCAAGTGGAGGCAGTCTAGAATCGCAGAGTAGTGGGGATAGCGTATCCGCCTACTTTCTGCTCATTTTTTTGGGCATGCGCGTTAGAACCTTCAGGTTTGCTTCGTTGAACTATACGCCTACTTTATGTGTTCTTTTTTGGCAATATACTTTCTCGAAATAGACGTAGTGTGTCAAGAAACGACGCTGAAGACTTGACACTTGAAAAGGATACCGCTTACGTTGCAAGAAATAATTCAATTTAAAGAATTTCAGTTTCTTTCGTTTTCATCGTGTTTTTGTGAAAATAGTATCAAAGAGTTGATGAAATTTTCCTGATAAAAATAAGTCGAAGCATCGCATTAATTGAATCAATTTTCTAGTAATCAATTTAAATATTTCGGATAGCGAAAACAAGACGTACGACAATTTTTAAGTGTGATTTAAAACTGATTTTTGTTCGATTCTCACCAATTCACCGATGCCATTTTCATAATAATATAAATTTTCATCACTGGGTAATTCGTTGAAACCTGCGCGGTATCCCTTTGAAGTGCCGCGACTTGCTTACTCTCGTTATATTTATGCACGTGTAGATTTATGTATAGGCGCGCGCATTGTGTATGTGTGTGTGTGTGTGTGTGTAGCAAGCATAGTTTAAGGGCGGAACGGAAAAATTTTATAGGACGGCTGTTAACTGGCGAACGATAAGAGTGGTACCGAAGAACAGCGGAGAAGAAAACCACGTGATCAGTCAATACATTTGGCCCCGCCTGTAGAAATAAAAAGTATAGTAAAATAAAGTGGCTTAAAAATTGGCAAGTGCCTCACGATATAAGATCTTTCGTTAGTGTTATTGGTACGTTATTGTTACAATATTTTTACCAATACATTTTCAAGGATTCTTTTGGTATTGTATTGTTCAACTTTCACTTTTTCGAATTTTTTAGCTTTCTAAAAAAATATAATTCTTCAAAATTATATTCTAATTTAAGATTATATTATATAGTAATCACCCTCTCATTCCACAACTTCTTTCCATCTTTTTGACAAAACCATTCTAAAATTTCTTCTTTCATTAAAATATTTTTCAACGTTATTTCTTATAGAGTCGATATTGTCAAATTTTTTGCCCACTAAGAAATGTTGTAATGCACGACACAGATGGTAATCTGATGGAGCAATGTCCAGAGAATATGGTGGGTGTAATAAAATTTCCCAAACGAATTCAGGTAATTTCTTTTACACGTTTTGTACCACCTGTGGTCTGGCATTTGGAGAAATCACTTTTTTCCGATTTAAGAGTCCTGAACGTTTCACTGCTATTTATTCTGTTAACTTTTCGGACGATTCTGTGAACTTATTGGACGACCTACTAATAAATCATTTTTCGATTGTCAACCTAACCGATTTAGTTTATTCTGTATTTAAAAGAATCACAGATAAAACGGACTACTTCAAACACCTTTTCAGGTTTCAATCTAATTGTAGGATAATAATTTCTAAAAAATTCCTATACACATTGAATATCTCTTCTGCTGACAAAAATTTCAACGCAAAGTTTTAAACAGTATAAATAACGTATTAAACTGTATAAATAACCACAAGACAAGGTAACCATTGTGCCTAGTCTTTTCTCAGTGGTTTTACACGATCCGCTAGAAAGGAAAACCGAACTACTGCACGTGTAATAGTCCTGGTCTGCATTTTCAATAAGCTCAGGTACGCCCTCAGGAAACAGTCGTGTCAGTTATCTTGCGATGAAAGATTCCGACCGAGAATCGGTTCCCTTCTCCCCGGCCGATGTGGGTATGATAAATGTTTCACGCTGCCATCCTGGTCAATAAGGCAGAATTTCGAAAGAAAATCGTTCCAAGAGTGAGCAGCAGCCGGGATTCCCCTAGAATAAGGTTGCTAGTAGCAGCAGCAACACAGCAATGGTTTCGCCGGTCGGTATCACTAATGCAGTCCTCTGTCCAGTTGGAAGGAAATTGCATTGGGTCGAGCTGCAGCTATATAGGGCAGCTGGGGATGTGAACCCATTCTGGCTATCAATTATCTCAAATAGCGTGAGTTAAACCAACCCATTCTCTAACCTCCGTTAGTACAACTTCCCACCCACTAGCCCCCAACCTCCATCTTTCTCGTTCCCAAGCCTCACTCCCACCGTTCTTCTCTCCATCCGTCGTTCCTCTTTCTCCAACTCCTTCTCGCCGGCTATGCTCTCGGTCAGATTCCTACTCTGACTGAATTCGACGACGCTCCCTTCTCCATCCCTCTGGCCCCGTCCAGAGCCACCCACTCGAACTGTAGCCCCTTCTTCGTTGTCGGCAGACCAGCCTCATTCCCCGGCAGAAGCTTCCTCCTGACTTCTGATTGCTTCTGTCCCCGGTCAGCTGCTTCGTGACCAAATCGATTCGCTGTTTCGTTGAATTTTCCAAACTGCTAGACGTCGACCAAGTAGTCGTCGTCTTTGGGGGCTAGTTCCGGGTAACGAACATGCCAGCGAGGAACGGTTACACGAATCGAAACGGTGCGACCGGGGTAACTCGTGCTCCCTGCTCGCCAGCTTTTGCCCCTATTATTGCGCCCTTTCAGTTATTTTTTTCTTTTCTTTCGATCCTGTACGACTTGCGTACTTGTGATCTGATTTATGGTACTTTTGTGTAAATTTAACACTTAAACTTGATCGATTAACCCTTGTGCAGGCAATCAAAATGTTCATGGTTGTTTCAAGCTTTGATATTTAAAATTGGTTGCATGAATTTTTATTTTGAAAACGTGTATCTACGTAAAAATGTCCAAAAGGTGGGGTCCCGGAGCGATTTTACGATACTCTCACGAAAACATAAAAAATTGTTAGAGGAAAATATGGAAATGAGCACACGGATAACAAGGGTTAAACTTGACTATTTTTTTGGAATGTTACAGTTCTTTTCCCACTTGTTCGATGTGCCTTGATATCGTGTGCTGTTATGCCTTTCATGAAGTATAATCGATCGTGAAATTATATAGGTTACTATTAGAGATCGATCGGAATTCTGCGATCCATGATTCGGTTATTCCTACGTATCCGCGGACGGGCGTCGCCCGCCGATTTTCTTTTCTTTACGACTGAGGCTCCGCACTCGTTCGTCTTTACTCGTGAACGAACCTCCGATATGTAAGCGTGTCGAGTTCTTTGTAGTAAACTATTTAAGCAATTATACTCTAACAAGTGTTACTCCCGAGCTTGATCCACCTTCACCTCTAACAGTTACTAATAACGTTAATTAATTTTACATGAATTGTGTTGGAAGAAAGGGAGAACTAAATAAACCGATGAAATGGTATTTCGTTTGTTATCGAAATTCGAGTAGATTTCAATTATTTGCTTTTATTGATGAATAAAGTTCTCTAAAGGTGTTAATGAATAATTCAACGAAGGTTCATCTCTCAAATATAAATTGAACCTCTCTCTAGCTTTTAATTAAACATGAATAAAAATTGCAACCAATTACTTCATTTTGTTTCCTGCGAATTGTGAATACAACGTATTTTATGTTTGATACAGACAAAACGGTGAAATTTGAAATAAACAATCCTTCAGTAAATAAACTATTGTGTTCTATGTATCGACGAACCAGTAACTCGTCTTCCTCAGTTAACAGGTTAATATTGTAATTTAAATTTGTCTGAAGTGGACTGGTGATTGAGAAGTAATGCTAATGTTAATACTGAAAATACGGCAAGTTTAACCGCATATAATTGGCAATTTGACTCGCCTCAGTTTTGCTTAACACGAAATTTTCTACTTTCTTCCATTCCATTTTCAATTAATCGTCAATCGTTTCTGCGGTTGCTGATTGTTCTCGATAATTTCCGAGTGCTTCCAATTTGTTACCTGAGGACACCGCGAAAGCATCGTAACCGCATTTCTCAAAATATTCTTGAAGAAAGATCTGTACATCGGAGCCGCACCGAGGTCAGGCATAACGTGAGTGAAAATGTGAAAATATATAAGAAAGGCACGTAAAGAACAACATCAGCCAAGACAATGATTAATCTAAGCCTACCGTAATGCATTTTTGATATCGCTACGTGTCATTTTTGACACTAACTGATTGCTAGATTAAACCTTGAACGAAGAAAGTATCACGTGTAAATATATCTATTCTAGTTTCTCGTTTTCTCTTACAAAAATTGCCAACCGCGAAATTCCTCCAATTTCAATTCTGACCATTTCCTGCAATCATTCGAATCGTTTCAACTGTAACTCAAAATCAATCCCACCCAACACACACACACACACACAAGTATATAGAAGGCACGAGTTCACACGGGTAGGTGTCCTTTCATCAGCGTAGCCATTAACAACCGCGTCGTCACGCAACCAAAGAGGGGAAAAGAGAAGCAGCTAAACGAGTAACGAGCAAACAATAAAATGTAAATTGTTTCTAGGATTATTTATTAAACGGATTCGTTTGTTAGGCCAAGGTTGGTTGAAGGGAACCAGCGGTAAGAGAGAGAGAGAGGAGAGCGAGCAAGTCGGTTACATGAAAACGACATATTGGATTTACATGTACCAGAGCGCGGTAGGGTCGACTCGAATTAATGGCGGGGGCTATTACGACGCCGAATGAATATGCATAAAACTGCACAAAGTGAATTGGTGGTGGCGTTATAGCAAAGGGTTGAGAGAGAAAGAGAGGGTTAGTCTGGGCGAGTAGTGCAGGGGCGGATGGGTAAGGTGGGACATTGGTAGGCGTGGTTACACGTGACGTCACCGGCTCGTTGTTCTATTTTACCGAGGACAGTCGTGACTGGGATGGGCGAGCGCGAAAGTTGTTGTGTTTTGTGTCCCCGCCATGCTTCATAAATCAACGAAACAAACAGAAACGCCGGCGTGCATCGCGGCCAACGCCGGGCCAAACTCGATTCTGATGGCGAATGTATAATTTAATTCCGTTGCAGCGCGTTCACCGTTGCTGGATTCGTAAAATCCAGTCCGTCGACAAAAGAATATCGGGGCTAGGAAAATTTCGCCGATTTCGAACGTTTTGTTCGGAACTGCCGACCGACTGCCCTGTTATCCCCTCTTCCAATCCGTTAACAGCATGTCTTTGTTCGGAATAATGAAATGAACGTTTGCTTAAAGGTTAACCATTGCCTCCCGTTTCCGATACACCGGCCCCACATTGACGAAGCGATAGAAACGTTTAATTAAGTTCGGTTTACGACGAATAATTAGTAACGGGTATTTTAAAAAATAGTCGATTCAATGTAATCAGGAAGAATTTTTCTGTGTTTAAATGAAATTTCACGATTTTCGAATTTACTGTTAAAGAATCATTAATAACTGTAGTGTTGGACTACTATACAGGGTGTCTCAGCTGATTTCGACATCTTGATTTTCTCGTTATTATTGCTCGTGGCGGAAAATGTTTCAGATGAAATTTGAACGGTGTCGAAGGGGGCATATTCTGGTGTTGTTAATTCACGAGTGGGAAAGTTTCACTTTCATCTGAAACATATTTCGCTTTGAGTAATAATAGCGAGAAAATCAAGATGTCACAATCAGCTGAGACATCCTGTACAGATTAATTTTGAGTAACTGGTATCGCTTGGTTCGATTTTATAGGTAATGAATCGACAAAGGAAATGTCTAACATGGAGTGTATTAGAAATTACGAATATTCCTACGAAATAAGAGACGTTCGGTCTTCTTATATTGCACGATTTATGACACGGTTCCGTAAGAAAGCTATTTTTGAGTTCACCACGTTAACGTATCCTTCGACTTTTCGTATATTTCTCACTGGAACAAGTGACCTGAAGTTCTAGACTTTCATTTCGTTCGCCCTCAATAGCCGAAGACGTAGCATGAAACGGGAGTTTCTTAAAGGTAAATTAGAAGTCGGTTTCTAACAGCATACAGAACTGAAGAGTCAGAACCTGATAGAAATTCTGCACCGTTACCAAACTTCTGTAAATTGCGGGACAGACCAGGTATCGTCCCACCCTCTCCAGGAAAGGGCACACGTAGGGTGTACTGAAAGGGTATCCGCGATATCTATTAGACACTGATTGGTAATTAGATTTTTTAGCTATAGCCAATCAGTGTGTAGCAACTTCTACAGTAGTAGCAATCGGTTCAATGCGTAGAGGAGAGCCCAGAATCGGTACTTGAAGAACATTTGTAGAGGAAAGTCTTCAGAAAATTAACATTCTTCACTTAACATTCGTTCGTTCATTCAGTCGTCAAACAGTCGAGACGACAATGTGTACGATCTCATTCGTTATTATCGATTTTAAATTGGCTAATATTAATTTCGCGAACAACAGTCGCGAATGAGTTTTTAATTTAGAACGCGAGACATATTCGCACAATGAATAATGGAAAAGAAGGTGATTTCGCATTAACACAATGTATAGTATGTAGGTACTTAGATATACAGTAGTTCTCAAAAAAATATTCGGCACGTATTTTTTTATATCAGCAATCGTCCACAGTGAATGGGTGAAAGACACCGTATCACCTCTAAGCGTCCAGCATTTTTATACGTAGTTATGGATTTTAATTGGACACCCTGTGTTCCGTACCGAAAAATTTTTGGCTATTGTCGCGCCTTTCGAGCCTTTCTCCTTTTATTTTTATAGCTTAAGGAAATTGTAAGACGGGCCTGAAGAATCCGCGACCCATAGGATTAGCCGGGGCCGTTATTAAGCGCGTACCCTCGGTAATTTCACCACCAGAACTCAGTTTATTAACCATTGTCCCGATTTTCCAATTACTGAACTAGTGTCTTCCTTCTCTCATGTCCTATCTCCTTTTTTCGGAATTCCCCAAAACCCCGACACCTCATCCTTCTACCACCACTTCCCACCACCACACCCTACGACCAATACTTAATGTTCTTATTTCTCCCATTTTTCACTTCCAAAATTAAACTCCGCCCTCAGTAGCTGAGATGCGTGACTTCCTCTGAATTTCGAATCAGTATCATTCTGAACGTTAAACAACCAAGTATTGAGTCAGTCCGAGCGCTGAACGCATAATCAAGTCGTTTATATTATAACGTTGGAGAAAGGGTATTCCGGGATCGCTTCAGACCTCGTTAGAAAACAGTCCGATTTTTCTCTCGTGATCCAAGTTTGAAACATAACTCAAACCGACGCGAGTACACGACAATTAACGAGCAAATTATAATTCCGCAAACAAATACGATAAAAAGGGAAAAGTTGAAATAACAGGGAAATATTGCACGGACAACAATAACTTTATCTTTGAACTATCGTATATCGACAAATGAGTCGTGTGACATTAGAGACATTTCGATGGGAATTGCGATTTTATGGTAATCGATGCGGAGCCGTAAATCGTGTTTATGGCATAACGGGATTCCTGTTTCGTTTCAGGTGGCCTGGATGCTTTTCGACAAGAGCGCCATCCTGACAGTACAAAATCATGTTATTACCAGGAACCCCAGGATATCCGTGTCACATAAGCATAGGACCTGGTTCCTACATATCAAAGAGGTTCAGGAGGACGACAAGGGAAAGTACATGTGCCAGATTAATACGGCAACCGCGAAAACACAATATGGCTATCTGCACGTCGTAGGTGAGTTGCTTTTGAATATCGTCGTAACAGTAGATTTGTTGAAAATGAAACGCGAATGAAAATGGTAAGAGGATTAAGCAAAATCTTCGTGAAACGTCGATTAGAAATTGCAGATAAAGTCGTTTAACATAAATTTACTTTTTACACTATTCAAAATAAAGTTACAATGCACTAAATAATTTTAGAACAATTTTATATTAAAAACGCCTTTAGTGTTGATATATTGATCATTAATAACTGGAGATCTGATTTATAGCTGCATAATTAGATTTAATTTCAGAAGGTTTCTTAAGGGATTATCAAAAAGAGAACAATCTTTCATTGTATTCCCAACCGATTTCCACTTTTTCCACTCACTTGACAAATTTCCTTACACAAAAACGATAGTAGGAAACAGGAGGATATTGAAAACGCCTTTCAGCAGTTTCTTTCCCTTGGAGATTCCGATTTATACGCGTATACGCGGAGTTAACGCTCTTGTAATACGTTGGCAAGAGTGTATCGAACATTATGGATATTATTTGAAATAAAAAGGTTCCGTTTCAATGGAGTTGTGTTTTTCTTTCAAAATGAACGGTGTTGCGTCGTGCGCTTCAAACAAGCGGTATGTTCGAGAGCGGTGGCGCAGGATTGTTGCTGGTTCGTAGTGCGGGTTGTTTGCTGGTATAAAGTCGTGGTGACTTAGAGGTTGCACGTATTTTATTATGTTAAAAGAGAAAGACTTTATTTCGAAGAGTGGTAGTTTATGTGGTGTTTGTGTATTTTCCCTTTTTGATCTGATCTGCGCCGCGTTGGTGCGCTTATTTATAAAAAGGTTTAGGGGTATAAGGTGGTGGTCTCCGCCAATGGGAACGGGTCTACCCCCTTGGACGGTCCTCCCTGGCCCGCGAGCATGCCGCCCACCCTGGAATTTCCAAGTTGGCAGGGTGGCGGTATGTCGCGATGGCGGGGGAGTGAGGCCCAAGGGGTAGCCCGCGACTTTGAGCAGTCAGGGAGACGCGAAAGGTTGTATGACATGTCTATGTCTATTTCCCGCAGGGGGGTGTTTTCGGACACCCGGGGCTTGGCGAACCCCCGGCATCCTGAGCTACAAACCCTTTCCCCATCATCTACTTATTCCATCCCATCCAATACCTTTCCTTATTTTTCCTTTCGCCTGTAACAGGGTCAAAGCGCAGTACTTGCGTGCACTGGTGAGTCCGCCTTCCCGTGGTTCCCCGTGGATGCGGTGGCAGTCGACGTCGGGGTATTTGCTCGGTTTGACTGGCGCTTATTTATAAAAAGGTTTAGGGGTAGAAGGTGGTGGTCTCCGCCAATGGGAACGGTCCTTCCTGGACCGCGAGCATACCGCCCACCCTGGAATTTCCAAGGGTGGTGGTATGTCGCGATGGCAGGGGAGTGAGTGACTTTGGGCGGTTTTATGACATGTCTATGTCTATTGAATGTTCACGAGTGGCCACCGGGAAGGTATATGGCCCGCGGAAAATTTATTTTTCTGCAGCCATAAAACGCTTCCTGGGCTTCGTGGCCAATTTGAAAGAAAAATTAATTAACGCGAAGAAGAAAAGGGGCGCATTCAAAAATAGCGTAAACAGGCGTCCATGTCATAAACCCAGTCCCTAATAAACGACTTGAAACCGCGAAAACTTTCAGGATACCCTAATAACATTTTACTGCAACACATCAAAATTCCCCAAACCGATATAAGAAAATTAACAATTTGAATCACGTTCGAGTAACTGCATTACGAAATCTCTGTTTATGTCGAAGCTTTGTTGCTCTAGTTTTCTAACGAAATTGCTCGCATAGAGCTATAGTAACCACTTGATGTATAGCAATATCGTACACCAATTTTGAGAGAAACTGGTAGGTTTAGTGTTAAAGCTCTACTGAAACACAGATAGAGATACAGCAAAGACTGTCCTCGAATGACTGTATTAACTTTGGCTCTGTATCAATCTGATTTTATCGTTTCCGTTGAATTATCGTCGGAGTGAAGTTAAATTGCAAGAATGTTCGTCTTCGATGTTTATTCTAATACTAGAAGCACGTAGAATAAACGATCCGAGCAGCTGCTATCGCTTGGTAATCTCTATATTGTTTCGAAGAGCTGTTACCTTTTTGCTGTCGCCGTAATCGTAAAGCTTTACGACGAATCGAGGGCACTTCAAAGCAGTTGCAGCGCTCTATATTGTCCGTTTGCGTGTCTCTCTCCCGCAGAATTCTTATTGAACTCGCAGTACCAAAGTACGTACGTATTTATATACGTATTGACTCTAGATTGTGGATTTTCGTTCGAATGCGTCTGTTTTCTGGAACGCTTCAATTCGCAAAATTCTTTCCTGAAATGCAAATTGAAAAAAGCAGCGTTCCTTCAGCGTAGATTTGTGGATGGTAAAGTGTATTTGCGTTTCTTACTTCCGAATTTGCTTTTTTAACGTATTTTTGCACGTTGCTGATTGTTAATATTTCTTCTTTTTTTTTTTTTTTACGTTCATGTAGGTCTCGTCATTCCTCGCAAATAACTTTCTTCGATATCCAGAAGTGACGAAATTTTATGCGTTCAAATAATCGAGTTGCCTTTTGTCCTTGCAATGTATTCCCTTTCCAAAAATTTCATTTCTTATTATAACAAAGTTTAAGCAGTTTTCGTAAATTATTCCAAGTTAAATTGTTAAAAGAAATTTAGTAATTTTCATGTAGATTAAGTAATACACTAACAAGCAAGTCACTCTTCTGTTTACTAAAATTTCTAAAATTTCAAATGCACTTTTTTCTTAAGTTCGACTTTTTACTTGCTGCTTTCTTTTTACAGCCTTTCTTCTATAATATTAGACGTATATTATCTGAAAAATTTTTTATGTTAACGAAGCTTTAACCTGATTATAACCCGTGTGACTATTCCTAGAATTATTTTCGAAAATTGACGTCTTAATCCGAAAACTACAGTTCATGTTTACCATTCGAGTAGCACATAGTTTGCACATGCGCATGAAAAGAGCACGTTTCCATTTAAACGAATCAGACTTCGAAGCAACATGAAATTGGCGGCCTGAGGCAAATGAGAAAAATATTACGCGCTTCCTTCGATTGAAGTATTCCTTACGATTGCATTTAAGTGAACGGAGATGCAAAGGGAGATAAGAATAAAATATGAAAACGAGGTCGATGATGAAGGGAACCGGGAAGATGAAATACCTACTTGTCGGCAATGTTTGAAGTAGTGCTTACTTATTCTTCTTTGAAGGCAGGTTTGCAGTCGTTCCCTATTCTTCAAGAGGATCGATAATCGTTTATTACAGGTCTATACATTATAGCGTTCGATCTGCAGGAATGAAGTACAACATGACTCTGATAATCTGAACTTGATTATTGGTCACCTGTTGACTGTTGTTGATAAAGTGCTCGATGAATGTAAAGTTTCGTTCAACGTATAAGAAAATTTTCAGCAATTCTGCTGAGTAAGTACGAGTAATTTTTTTGGACTGTTATTAAAAAGAGATAATTCTCCTGTGACGATATCCCGGAAGTTTTCGTCTTATTTTACATTATGATTATGGAAAAGTATTACATCGAATGCAGAAGATAAGCCCAGAGGATTACATCTTTTTAATCTGTAGACCATTTGTATTCAGTATTACAGTCGAGTATCGGACGATTTCAATATTACTGACTCTGCTTTACGACCTCTTCTTTTATTGAAAATATTTTTAAATCATCGTGAACATTTTTATTAGACGCATACCTTGGGGCAGTGCATATACGTTTTAACCCTTTTGATTGAAATCTCTGCAAGGATTCGATGTTTGAATTGCCAGCTGAACCCGATAATTCTATGTAGTTCATATTGGTTTTAGTATAGATTTATGTATATACTGTCCGACAAACCTAAAGTGGAGCCTCTAACGTCACAGCCTAGCAAAAATGGAGGCAAAATAGGCGGTTCAGGTCATCCCCACTACTCTTGGGTCTTACACTGCAGGCGCTTGAGGGGAAGTTGCGTTGTAGGTAAATGGTTTAGACAAACGAATTTAAGTCAGGTGTCGATAATGTAACACGCTGATAAAAGAACGGAAAACTAAAAATTATTTGGTCGCCTTGTCCTCGTTCCCACTCAGAATAATTTTGAAAAAATACCATTGGATTGCTTGAATTTTAACCTGTAAAATGAGCTTATCGAAATAATAGAGAAATTTTGGGAACATGGGATAAAAAAATAAAGTTTACCATGATGCAGGTCGTTTGGCGTCGCGCAGGCATCTGTTCGCCTGTTTATAGTGTCTGCGCGACGTAAACTTAATTTTTTTTCGAGCGCTTGAAAATATCATTCCGGTCAATTATCGACTACTCGAACGAGACCCGATCGTCATCTATTGTTCATAGAAGAGTAAGTGCGATAGCCTTCATTGGCTGACTATAAAGGAAGACCTAAGAGTAACTGCGATAGCCTTATTCTATCCCTATTGGCTTCCTAACAGCGAGCCGTCGCAAGTTCCCCTACATCTCCCACTTTTAGGCTCTGTGTGACGTCAGAGACTTTACTTTAGGTTTGTCGGACCTATTGTGTCTGTTTTGTTGATTTTGCGTCTTACAATGTAGAAGTAGAAGTAGAAGTGAGCATTTATGGCCAAGAAGATAACATTTACATACTTGTACTACTTTACTTTTTTAACAATTGTCTGAAAAATGTTACGAAACCATTAACGAATGACACTAAATGATACAAGTTTTCTTTCGTACCACACTGGAGTATACACGGGTATAATACGATAAAGAATCCATTAAATATCTTACCAAAGACCTTAAATAATAGTTATATCTTCTTTTCGTGTATATACCCGCCTCTTGTCTTTATTACAGCATTCACGATTCTGAGCATCCTGGCTATTAATTTCTCTATTGTGTCAGATGTAATGTTCCTCCACATTATTTCTAAGATTTCCCACAAGTTGTTTTCTGACTTAAGACACGTTTTTCGCGAAGGACACAGCGAAGACATATCTCATAAATATTTAACAATTTCAAGGGCTTAAATAATTAAATTATTCACAATCGTACAACTGGAATACGCTAAATATATATACGCAACAGAATTTGCAAAGGAAAATGCGATTTAATATTTATAATTTACGTGGGATAGGAAAGGTTCACAGAAAATGACAAGTGTCCTAATACTTTTGAGCGGCAGTGTACGTACATTCACTATCTATTAACACATTGGCGACGGGGCTCTTAGAGCAGCGCTTAACATGTGCACGGGGTGATTTCGCGTCTTTTCTTTCAATCGTCACTTTTCAACTAATTATTATTTTTCAAAGAAATTTTCAAGAATGTGGTAAATTACTTTTTCGTAAAACGTATACAATTATTAGAATTCGTGAAACATCTGTCACGGCATTTCTGAAAAGAAATTCAATCATTTACAGCGTTTTATAAATTTACTTTCAGACAGATATGTGAAAATCTCAATGACGTATTTCGCGTCATTCGGAATCCAAGTGAATACCTGAATGACGCATATGTGCGTCATCCGACGCAAATGTGTTAATAATAAAATATTCCTTTCTTATCTCTTATCAGTGTACTTATAGAAACGAGTACATTATAAATGAGTATATTCGAAAACGTTTGCAATTTCTTTTGAGCAAACTTAAGCAAGCAAAGGTTGTCACGAAAGCTAATTTATAAAATATAGTTGAACATTTGCATGCAATTGTCGACTTAAAAATTGATCAACTTAGGAAAGTTGTAATTCGAAAAGAATAATGAAACGAAGTTGGAACACTGAATGTGAAGTCTAGAACGATTGAAATTATCACATTCGTAATAAATAAATTTCTTAAATTAAAAGTAACTCGATCTACCAAAGTCTTTCTATTAAAAGTGCTCGACAGATTTCTTTCCACTATAATATTATAAAAATAACGTTAAATTTTAAGAATCTAAAAACATTTATGTAAGAATAAAAGCGACAAATTCGTATGTAGAAGAAATGTTTCCTGTATAAATCAACATGTCAAGGGTACAAGAGGCCTATTTTTCAATGCAAATGTCTGGTGCACATTGTGCGCCGGGTAATTCAGATGGTTCATAGTTATATTCGTGCAGCATTGTTTCCTTGATGCACGTAAAATGGGCGTTAATTGAAATGTAAGTGCACATTTATTACGATTCTGTTCTATAACAAGGGTTCATAAACGTGTAGGCAAGTGCAAATTGTCACTAATGTGTCTCGTAATGACCTTTGTGCGAACGGTATTACTGCATAACGGTGAACTGAAATGTAATTGTGTACTAGAAATGAAATAGACTATAAATTGGCTAATTATCACTTTGCGTTTTCACGTTTCCTTAAATCACTTTGTAGAATATAATTCGTGTTTTTATTGTAGTTGAATTACTGTGCGCCAAAAATGTGTCGTAGCGTTTTAAAACTTACGCGATGTTTATGCAATTTTCATATTTTTCAATCTAATATTTTCAAACTGGGCGTGTGTAAATTTTGAAGAGAAACGATATTTCATGTTTACGACGTTAAAACGGTCGATTTACATATGTAGTCGTACTAATCATTTTAGTAGAACGATTTTGCACCATCCTTTACTCAATTTTCTGCAAATTGGAATATACGGTGCGTGTGCTTTTCGAAGTGACCTGTGAACCAGTTACGACGTCAATTTTCCAACGCAAAAACGCTTTTATTGACATTTACGTTTTAGTACTGCGGGCAAACCCGGGGAAGCATAATAGCGAAATTGAGTGGGGAAAAAAAATTGGTAATGGTCACTTTTATATACATAACCTCATGTACCATTAAATGGAAAGTAGTCTATTATTAAGAGAACTAATTGTAAGACACTAATAAATAACTTGTTACGGGTTGCGCTTGTTGTGTCCTCACACGGAGCGTAATATTGGTTTGGGTTGGTGAGGACAAGTACGTATCGTTATGTCGGATATACCTCGAGCGGTAAAGGTATATCCTTTGTGAGTTTAACTGATTCGTTACTAATGTTACAAGGAGATCGTTAATTGAATATAGGCCGAAGCAATTCTATAGCAACTGTATTCTAATAATAATCAAGGAGTTTGCAAAAGTTGACAATGGTCTAAAGATAAATTATAATGGTTGATTCTTGGCTGAGCAAGTATGTCTAGTCGACACTTACGAGATAAATATTATACTTTGTTGCTTGAAAGGGAATTCAACCCGATCTTGCTTGTGTCAAACGGCGACTATAGAGATACTGCTCTACTTTAAAGTTCAGGGTAACTCTGAACTGTGACTGCCCCAGAGCCTCGGAAATCATGCCCTTATATACCCAAAAATCTGTATTTTTTGGGTAATGGGGGCCCTAATTTTCCCATGAGAACGAAACGCGTTTGTTTATTTTATCTCAAGGGGGTGAGCCCTAGGCTAACAAATTTTATAAGGCGACATTACGTTGGCTCTTAAAAGTACAAAATAATACAAAAATTAGAACGTAAATTGACATGATACTTTGAAATATGAATTTTCATAAATTACTCTGTTTTCCACTAAAGCAAAGAAAGATAAAGGAAAACAGTAGGTATCATTTTTGTGCTTCCTAAACATATTTTATTATTTATTCTTGGATTATTTTTTTCTACAAGTTGTACAAAATGTTAAATAGACCATGAATTGTAAATTTATAGTTATTATAAGTTAAAAATAAAGGTTAGAAGTTTATTCTAAGTTCATTTATCATACTACAGGGCTATCTGTATTACAGAAAGTGTTAGGAAAACAGAAAAAAGGGAATCTAAATATTTCTGTTCCTTAGAGTGAATAGCAAATTGTATTAACAAAAGTTGGATAAATTTTTTTATTACTATTACCATAAGAAGAAAATTTCTTCGTTTTCATGTACCTATTTCAGGGAAATTGAATCTCGTCGCAATTATTGTACACTTGCAAAGTTTCCCAATTTTACTAATCTCAAGTGCGCAGAAATTTCACAATACAGCATTATCATGAAAAGTATCATTATCATATCAATTATTTTTGTATATCTAGTTCTGCCATCTCGAAATGATGAGATCTTCAAATTTAATCGTTTGGCTTTTGAAAAGTTGAGTACTATTCTATGCGAAAAATGGAGTCCGTCAGTTTAGTTTCTGAAAGTCTCAATTAAGATTAGTAAGATCGATAAATAATCATTATTCTATCAAAAACTGTTTCAAAAATTTCTCAAAGTTTGTTTTTAAATAATTAGTAACTGACATTCGCATAAATACCCTCCTTTAATATCTCCATTTGCAACAATACCTAACGTCAGTCCTTTAATTCTGTTTATACCGAACGTTCTCTAATCATTTCATTCCCCTCACATTCAAAGACAATTTTTCTTTATTCTATTACGTACTATAACTTGATAATCGTTACACGGGAACTTTATCTAAAAGAAAACAGAACGGTACCAAAAGGACAGAATTATTAGTGGAATTTACGGTCTCAAAAGAGAGCTCTTTGTTTGTCAAACGACTTTTCCATGCGTCCAAAAGGGGCTCGCGTTCTTTCGCAACGCGGGCGGTTTGGATTTTCGCGAAATTTGGATATACGACGAGATGAAGGAGATATTACGGTATCTTGACGATGCGTACACCTCTTGAGACAGTTGGACGGACGACGTGGAATCCGGAGATATTACGAGAGAAGCGTGGTGGTGCACGGGTGACGTTGAACTCGTAAAGATACATTCATACCCAAGGCACATCTTGTGAAAGGATATACCTAAGGCACTCTTGGAACGTCAGCATAATCTTTTGCAGAGATCCTTTTTACGAGACCACCGTCGACTTAGCATCTCGGGCACGGTCCGTCAAGTAGCTGGCATTGGCCTGTAATGCCGGCCACTTTCAAAATCTTTTGCATTGCTGCCGAGTCCTTCTCCTCTCTCTTCCTTTTCTTCTTGATCGTCATCCGTTGACGTCGTAACGACGTACGTAAAAACTGTTTGTATACCGTTGAGGAACACGATGGCTAGGAGATCAAAGTTTTCGAGGCCACGATTTACTCGTCCTACATTCGATACGGATCTTGAAAGCGTCTTACTCCGGATGAAAGAAATCTTGCGATTCAATTTGATCTCCGGAAGCGCGTGCTTTTGTAAAGCTGCGTCTACGATATACAGGGTGTCCCACGCAACTAGGCCAAACGTTAAAACGGTGGAAGATAGAAAAAAAATTCATTTGGCAAAATTAAATGGTTTCAAGTGATGCATCATGTGTATCTTCTCTGAAAGTGGAAGAGTTTCAAATATTTCAATTTTTTTAATGGAACTGTACATTTTTTTATATGCCATTCGATGCATTTTTTAATTCTCTACGAAAAAGTATGGAAGTATGTACTTGTGTCGAAAAATGAGTAGTTTAAAAGATATTTTAACTTCAGTTTAACTTCAGAAAACATTTTAATTTGTCACTTGCTAGAGAGAGATTTATTGTTCTTGTAAAAGTAGTCTACCATTCGAGCCAGAAGTCAGGGTCTAGAAATTGATTTATGGACGCAGAAAATTTGTATTTCTGCGTGGCATATGAAGTGCCAGTGGCTTGCTTCTGCTCACTCAATAGCGATAGATGTATCGTAAACCCATTACACGGCGTACGAGCAATCCGTGTACGAGCCATTCCACGTCAAATCGCAAACTTTTTGCCACTAGGTCACCGATTTTTTTCAAACTCGGCATATTTATTGGTAGGCACGTGAACTAATTTGCTCTTCGAGTCATTTTATAGAGAGAAGAGTGCTCTTTCGAAATATGTATGTCATGCTTCTGATTTATATTTCTCTAGGTTACCGAAATTTCTTCATCATTTTCATAAGCTCATTTTGTAGAGGTAACTTCAAGGTATTAGCCAGTGTTTTTTTCAAGTAAGTCTACGAGGCAATGCAGCTTCAAAACTGGTATTTAATTTTTAATATTGAATATTGTTATTAGTACTAATAATAATAAACATTTTTGGTACATATTTAGAAAATAATTTTTCTACAATTTAACGTTTAATAATATATTTAATTTTAAAAGAAGTTAGTTTGCATGCTTACCAATAAATGAGTTTGAAATAAATTGGTGACGTACAGCTTGACCAAGCAAACCTGAAGATTCTAACGCGCATGCCTGTGCAAATGAGCAGAAAACAAGAGGGTGTGCCATCCCCACTACTTTGCAGTCGCAGACTGTTTCTACTTGAGGGGAGGTTTTGGTATATATATTTAGGACGTTAATTTCCAAAGGACTAAAATACAGTAAACTGTTATTGTAAGAGAAACTTAAGGAAATGTATTAATATAAAATAATATAAACGTGGTGTTGGCTGGCTCTGAAGCGTGTATCCTCGGGCGTGGCGCTTCAAGGCTTCCTTCTCGATCGCCAGCTCCAGCGGGACTATACCCTGTTGACGGAGTTTTTGGGGACGCTCGTACACAAGAGCGTCTCCCTCCGCCAAGAGGTCAAACGATGTCAGCCCTGCCAAAGTGGTCGCCACCGCGTGGGACGTCGTGCGATACCCGCGCTCGTAGTCGGCGGAGCATATCTTTGCTCCGCCGGCTACCAGTTAGGTCGCGCGCTCAAACCGGCGACCCATGAAGGGTCATACTTCGCACAACACCCACGTAGAGGCGGTGTACCCTCTTTTCCGGTCCCCCGAGATTCGGGGGAAGCAAACGGCCAAATGCCTCTGCTGCCTTTTCAACTCGGGGGACCACGCGGTCGAAATGCTCCCCGAAGTGCCAGCGGGAGTCAAGGGTGTGGCCGAGATATTTCATCTTAGACCCCACATGCCTGACGTAGGCATCACCCACCCGCATCCAGGACCGGGGCGGCACACCTTGCCGACGGCCATGAAACCGCATGATCTCGGTCTTATGGGGTGCCGTATTGAGCCCCAGTCGCTGAATGCCCGCGACAACGCGCATTTGTAGTGTCCCTCCTAGGTTACTCCCAATCGCCAGCACCAACATAGTACGTCATCGACATAGCACGTGATGCTACGCTGGAGAGACACTTACCCGTAGGACAGCGTCGTAAGCGGGGTCCCACAGCAAGCTGCTCAAGACGGACCCTTGTAGGACTCCGCATTCGACTGTCTTCTCCCTCCGCGCACCGTACCATCCAGGGTACTCCAGACACCTGCCCCTCGATGATATGCGAGTGCCTCCCTGATGGCCTCCCAAGGCAGAGTGCTGAAGGCGTTAACAATATCCAATAAGACTGCCAACGCCACCTTACCCCGGGATACAGCCGAGTCCGAAGGGGTCTTTGACACGCTTGATCGCTTCAATAGTCGATCTGCCCTCTCGGAACCCGAACTGTTCTTCGCTCAAGTCGGGCCCCACACGGCGCAGGTGTCTGGCGAGGCGGGCGGCAGGCATTCGCTCAAGCAGCTTGCCCGCGTCGTCCAACAAACATGTCGGTCGGTACGCTGAGGGACTATCCGCGGGCCTGTGCTGTTTCCTCAGGAGGACCAACGTACCTTTCTGCCCACAGTGGGCGGAACTCTCCCGTCTGCAGGCAACAGTCGAACAACTGCCGCAGACGGGCACCAAGGACGCCCATCGCCAAGGCTTAGGTTCAGCCTGGATTCCATCGGGGCCAGGAGCTGTGTTTCCGGACGCCACATGTCTTACTACCCCGGTCAGCTCCTCCTCCGTGACTCCCAGGTCCGCGGACCATTCAACGTGTTCCGTGTCGGTAAACTGGGCCACGACACATCCTCCGCAGAGGGGAACAGCGTGTCCACGACCCGGTTCAAGACCTGGGGGTCTAGGCCCTCCGTGATCGGTGGTACCCAGGGGCATAACTTCCCAAGTATCATTCGGTAGGAGCGCCCCCAGGGGTCCCGGTCCACAGAGCCGAGGAGCTGCTCGCATGCCTGAGCTTTGGCGTTTTTAATAGCCAGCTGTAGGGCTACCGTGGCATTTCGGTAGATCCTGTACGGCGTTGCCGTCCGCGTCTCGTCGCGCTGCCTTCTTCGGCGGGCTCTGGCGTATTGGCGCTGAGCTCTCTCGCAGATTATGCGGAGATCCGCAATCTCACTAGACCACCAGTACACCGCTCACCGCCCACCTTGGGAGGGCCCTGGCTCGGGGCATGGTTACGTCACACACCGCCGTTATCTGCTCCCGGAGCCACTCGCTACCCTCCCCAGCGTCATTTTTATGCCTAACCTAACCTAACCTCCCCGTTATCAAGGTGGGTGTGATGCTGGAGGCTCTACCTAGGGTTCTAAGATGCGCATCGATTTGTTAATCATGTCACTGCCTATTTTTCAAAGTTCAGTATAAATCGACAACATCACGAACTCAGACAGCCTTTTTACAAACACAATATTGCGGTGATCGTACAATAAGCCAATTTTCTAAACTACCTCACACAATATTAAGTTGACTCTTAAAGATCGCGTAAAAACGATAGTTACATCAACGAAAAGTACGCGTCCAAAAGAATTAATACTTTACTAATATATAATTTTGAAAAAAATATATTTTACTCATTCATGATATGTAATATACAAATATCACGTTTATATTTTTAAAACTCCCATAAACAATATTTTTTACTATAATTAGCGTAATAAATTTTATCAGTAAATCTATTACTCTTATGAATGCAAACACTAATTCTTCTTATCTCTCACAGGCAAAAAATTTACGTGGAAATTGCGAAGAGCATTTCATAATTTTTCCCAACAGAATTTTAGCATGATACCAGAGAAAGTTTGTACATTGCTCGTTATCTTAAACCAATTTTATGGGATCATAATATACACACACCAAATATTTTGGAAGCCTTTTATCTTCGCCTAATATACTAAGAGGTACACGCTTGGCATGATAAAATATACATCGCGAACATGTGCAAGTAATTGAATGGAGCTAGGAAAAATGAATATTCGTTTGCTCAGTGATCATATTTACGGCACTGCGTATCGTTTTATTTCTCTAGTGAAAATGTGAACAACTTCGTTATAAATTGATAGCCCAAAAGTACCTTAAATAATATGCAATTTCATAAGTCATTATCATAGTCCTAAACCTAAATTTCTTGTTCAACTTACAGATAAAAATGTTTCTTTTTAATAAGAGTGAAAAACATAATAAGTAAAAGGTGACTGAAGGTTTGAAAAATTTTGAAGAAGTTTGAAGAATTGTAATATATATTTTAATATACGGTTACAAATACATTCAAATCCTTCCGAAAAAAATATTTAGTGCTTGAAAAATAAATTAAGTTGTATTATTTTTATTCTAGTAATAACATATAGCGACGATGCATTTTAATAGTTGTCGAAAGTAATTAACCCGAGGTTATTTTGCTTTCGTACTGTTACACCCTCAAATATTTTCCTTCTTAGACTTAGTTTTATCTGTTTTTGCAACAAGTCACTCACTTTCACCATTACTCATACTGGACTCTTCACCTTCCAACTCTCCTATATAATCATAACCCAAAGTCCATCTTCCTTAAACCCTTAAATAGCCCTATTTTCTCAATTTCCGCGTTCATTCTCTGTTTTACCACGCGCACGTCACGTAACGTTCAACCTCTGTCAAATAAAGTTCTGTCTCTACGCAACGACGATCCTTAAGTGTTTTAATTCAGCGTTACCCCATATCTGCTCCGAGTTTCGAGGAATTGGAGCAAACCGCGCATCTGAATCGATCAAGTCGATAATTACCGTCCCAATAATTACCATTTTTTGTCACTTGGTGGTGTTAAGCTTCATTATTAAAGAAATTTATTTTAAAGATAAAAAGATGAACATCAATCGAGTACATTGGCACTAAAATTTTAAAAAATTCAAAAAGTGGAGTGAACCACTTCGGTCTGAACAGCTCAGTTTCTAAATAGTGACTATCGCTGCAGTGGCTCGGTTCTGCAGTGTTCGACTTCGAATCGCTCCGTCGGCAAAGGGTTAATAATATTCAGAATAAAATATATCAAACACATTTTATATTTATATTTCATTTTTTTCTCTCTAAGAAAATATTAAATTACAATTTGTATAACTCAAAAAATAAAAAGTTGAGTAGCAGGTAGCAGCAACTAAGGACACTTGATGTTAAAAATTTTCATTATAATAAAAGCCGAACTTCATCGGTGGGCTAAGCAATTTCTATGCAAACTTTTATATTTAGTACATCAATCTTTTTTCTTTCCCGTGTATATTTCAACGTAATATTTTTAGAATAACTTACCTCTTAGTGAAGAGAATATAGATTTAATTTATTTTCCTCTAGTTTTTTCAGTTTTTTTTTTTTTTTTACTCTTTTATTTTTCACTCCATACGTGCACCTGCGTATGCGAATATTGTACTTTATACTAATTACTTTTCAGTAATTTGTATGTATTGTGTTTGTGTGCACAGTGCACGTTGTGTTTGCAGCACACAAGGGAATACACATTTGGAGAACTTTCCGACATGCACCTGTGCCGTGGTGAAGCAAACGGTAGTGCCGCAGAAGTCGGTAATTTCGTTTACAGTGCCGAATGTTACTGTCTTCTTTTCCACGATTTGTACGAGGTAAGGTGCGGGCATGTGTTGTTGGTTTTCAGGATCGCTGTACCCCGTTTGCCTCGACGTTCCTTATATTTGTTGGCGTAGAGAAGTTTGCTCAGCTACAATTTGTTAATTCTTCATTTTCGTTTTACTTCTGCTTGTAGAATCATCCTTAAAGTTTCTCCTAGTACATAACTATATACAGGATGAACCACACAATTGGGTCAGTTTGGGTACTGATTTCCGTGTACTTCGAATATTGCACTTGGTGCCGTCTGAAGATTGAATGTATTGCGTTGAGAGTCTGAGTGAATCTTTACGATTCCTGAGGTAACTGCTGGTCTGTGTACTAAGTCGGCCTTCTTATCGAGTCGTCCCTTCTCCAAATCTTCTAAAATTTGAAGAAGGGACGCGAAGGGAGGTTCTTAAAATTACTAAGTGACCAACCCCGTATCACCCCTTTCCATTGCGCCCGGAGCGCGTCACGTCCTTGGAGCGGGAGTGACGAAGCTGGTCCTTGCTGGATGGAAATTTGGCCAACAAAACCCGGCCAGGTCAACTCTGACTCTCCGACTCGTTCGGAAGGTCAGGTACCGAAAGGCCTCGGTAATTGCATCGGTTTCGAAGACCCTTTGGGGGTGACTTTATGATACCTTGCCTTACTGACTGAACAATAGCCTATTCTTTAATATTTGAGAAATTCTAGGTGTCGCATGTTGGCTGCAGACCGGTCTGCTAAATTAAAAATAACGGTTTGCTGAATTAGAAATCACGTATCATAAAATAGTCCCCTTGCTGTCCTAACAGTTGTAGAGAAAAAGTTGAATAGTGTTTCGGCACGTTGTTTCAATTTCGAAGACCGATGGTTAGAATATCGCGTTGTGCTGGTCCTCGTTCGACTGGTTTGTTAGATTCCGATGTTTAGTAATTTAAATAAAATGATAATTTTATTTTACTAAATTTCCTACACGAAATCTTATAAGTTCCAAAGCAGTTAGTTTCTAGAGCCGTTCGATCGTAGTTTAACTGCTTGCTTTTATTAAGGTTCGTAGGTCTTATTTTGGGACTTGATGAGTATGACTCGGTGTTGCTGAATAACAAAGTATGACACGGGGTTGATAAATAACAGTAAAGCGTATGTGTTGCCTCGCAAGAAATCGCGACGAACCCTCGGTCTGGCGGATTATCATCATAAACTTGTTCATTACACTTGGTTTAAATAAGAATTAATTATGAGAAAAAAGTTAGTTGCTAATAATTGCACTTCAATATTTACTGTGTACTTTGAAAACATAAATCTTAAACGACATTCTAAACGAATTCTAAAAATGGAACTATTCAGTGTAAATTGTGCTTGGTGTGAACCGTAACAAGAAATGATAACTTCTTATTGGTAGACAGACTTTTAAAAAACTCTAATTATAAACCAGGAAATTCAAAAATTAACAAAAATAAAGCTTTTACGAGAACATTGATTCATTCTTTTACATAACTTCTAAGTAATACAATAGTTTGACGAAGAATATTTCCCGAAGTAAAAAATAAAACTCCGCGATAGTTTCATAATTAGCTTAAGATACGTAGTAAATATATTCTTATATATCTTTTTCACTAATTTCATTGCGAGAAATCATTCTCGTCTTTACTCGACCAATTCCCATCAAGCAGCCGCGTATTCGAGCGAGCAACGATTTTCTCGTGTTCTCCGGCGAAAATCCTGGAACGAGGGGTTAATTGTCCAGAAGAGAATTACATTTTCCGGCGAAGCAATCTCGCGCGCGCGATCATTAAAGCAACGAGTGGTCAGGGGGTCAAAGTCACCGGTCAGAAGTAACTTCACCTTAATTTTCCGCTCGTCCCGTGAAAGGATCCCTTTAATCCCGTGCAACCGAAAGCGTCGCTGAAGGATTCCAGCTCGCGTGTATACGTGACCGCAAGAGTCAACATTGACTCAAGCCCCGCGGCATACGTTACGGTGATTATGACTGTAACAACACCCTGCCCTATCCCACATTACTTAGGATCTCGTTACACGCACTGAGAATCCACCCCCTCCCTATACGATCCTTGCAACCTCGCTTCAGAAGCGTAGAACTGCCTATAACAGGATGACCTGTAGGTGTCAGGATCGTGTAAGCTGCTCATAATTTATGCAGGATCGAAGATCCTTCGGATCCGTATAAGTGGTGTCCAGAAATATCATGACTCGGAAGAGACACAACTGTATAGCTATCACGACGCCGACGCACGACTTCTAAAAATCCCATCGTCTGGGCTTATCGTATCCCTTGAGAGTCTTGTATTTTTATCGAGCTCAAGACTCGTCGAATTATGTTAGTTGGAAAAATGCAGACTACAAATAACACGCAGATCTCTCTTTTAAGGAACACCTAAATATTCTACTTTTGATAAATGAAATTACTACGTATTGTGGGAGTTTGAACAATAGTTTGTGTTAGTGAACGACACCAACATGTTTCTCCCAGAAGGCAATGGGTTTATGACACGGACGCCAGGCACAGCTATTTTTGAGGAACTTGTAATTTAAATGGTCTGCTTCTGCTCCCTCAGTAGCAATTGACTTGTCATAAACCCCTTAACGTCTACTCCTTCTGGTGACCTGCACCCCCACCCTGTTAGCCCTCCAGCCACCAAGGTGGGCGGTATTCTAAGGAAGCCAGGAGGACAACTCAGGAAAAGAAAACGTGACGATTCGTCAACGGCGTTACCGCCTATCATGACGATTTTAGGATATAAGGCGAAAATTAGAGGCTCGCGGTGTTGATTTGGTGAAAAAACGGTGATCGGTTAGAAGTCGTTGATTCGTGAGAAGAAAATAGACTCGTTACAAGCTGTTGACTTGGTAACAAGTGTTTAAATACGGAGAGGAAACGGTCCTCTGCACGCGGCACATAAAATAAGTTTCCAGAGTGCTTCAACTTACTTTGGTGGTCCTTCGAATCAAGCGAAAACGTGTTCAATGCGCAGGGCCACTTAACGAAAGACAACGTAGAGGCCTAAACAGTTCGTTCTGATACACTATCATAAATGGATTTAATGGTGTTGTTAATATCTGTGGTTGTCTAGGAAACGTTCAGATTTTGTTGACTTTACACCTGGTGTACCGATTAAGAAAAATGATTAACTTACTATCAAAAACCAAAGGACTAGCCAAATTTGACGTCCTGGGGACATGTTTCTGTTACTTTTTGTACTTTGTACTATTGCCTTTTGAAAATCTAGGTTCTCATAAAGGGTCTTTGAATAGGAACGACAGAAAGTTGACGATCAATTGCAGCAATCTTTGTAAACGCTTCGCTGCCATTATGTGAAATTTGTATACTCTATTGTTTGCCGTTAAATAACCGTGAACCGTTATACAGTTCAGTAATGAATCGAAATAGTTCGAATTTATCACCAAAAATCGCTTTCTATTCGTGAAACGTTTCGTGCGTTACGTGAAATTTATGGTCGACACAATCGGTTTACTAAAGCCACAATTCATCGAATTATCACGAAATTTGAGACAACTGGTTCACTTGTCGATCAACGAATACCACTACGACATCGAAAAGCTAGATCGATGGAGAATATTGCTGCTGTTCAGGAAAGTGTTGGTGAAAATCCTAATCTCTCTATTGCTCACCGTTCACAAGAACTGAGACTTTCTGTGATTTCAACTTGGTGAATTAAGTTTAAAGATCTGTCGCTTTTAATGAAAGATCCTATATTTATTCGAATTCGGTGGAGATAAGCGATGACATGATGGATAAATCATTATACCCCTTGCCCTTAGACAGTCCTGCGTGGTCTCCAAGCACATCGCCTACTCTGGAAAGTCCGAATCCTTAGGGTGGTGGTACGCCGCGCCGTCTCGGCAGGGAATTGTGCCCAAGAGCGAGAAGTGGTTTGAATTTAAGCTAATTGCCCTTGCACCGCATCATGGATTTACATGTCAATCGCTATTGAGTATGTATAAAGCGGGCACCATCAAGGCATGATCTCAGAAATGCAGATTTTCCGCATTCATAAAATATTTTCTCACCGTGGGCTTTATTAGCTTAACCCTCGGAAGGCGAATGGTTTTAGACGAACGTGGGAGACGAATGGCAGGGTCATTTTGACCCAAGGAATTGTGTATAAATGTGTATACTTTCAACTATATATGTAGGAACCTAGGGAAAAATATTGAGGGACCCAACGGGAATCGAACCCAGAACCCTCTCTATTCTGCCTTGTCGGTTTCCTATTTTGGTATGGAGGCCCCGATACTACATATATATTTTCTATTTTTCTTGTTTATTTACATTTGATATGTAAAATAGGTGTATTTCCTGTACCAAACAGACTTTATCGCTGTTGAGTCAAAACGACCCTGCATTCGTCGTACGAGGGTTAAAGAGCATTGACTAAACAACGTTGCGTTTGCAAGTTGAGACGTGCGGATTGATTCTTCCGCCGCGTTGTAGAACTTAAGTTAACCGTTTAAGGTACGCGATTCTATCGAAGGGTGTCTGCTAAATCAGTATTGGACAAATGGTTGCGAAAGGAGAGCAAGTGAATGATAGACAACGTTTGAACGAATGCATTTCACGTCGTTCGAAACAATGGACGTTTTAGCTGATCTGGTCGGGAAGACCGTTGCCGAAAGGCTCCCTCAGAATTTGGAATATTAAATTTCGCGTTGACTAGTGCTTATGTCCTATTGGCGAACGTCCTAAAGAAGGGAGGACGTTTTCCTGCCCACCTTCCTGATGGAGGTGGAAACCTCTCCTTCAGGATGAAACGCCTAATGAGGTTTTCTAAACGTCACGGTCAACGATGAAATTTGCAGAGTGTCCCTCAAGGGGTAGTTCATGACAGCCTTGTTCCGTGAGTTAGTGATAGCTAATGGTGCGATAACCTGGCACACCAGCTGACTGCAGTACAACCTAGATACTTAGGTCTTCATTTGCACGGTTTATAGCTTGATTATAGCGTCAAAGTACATTCTGAGTTTTTAGAAATTCGTACCTCTCGCTGTCAATAGCATTAGGACGCGGCGTAAACCAGGAATTTCTGAAGGATACATTTGGTTGTAACGATCCGATAGCCGCAGAGTCAAACCTGCGGGAAATTTTTCACCGTTGTCAAATTTTCCTCCCTTCCCAGTAAAGGCGCACTAAGAGTGCACTGGAAGGGTGTTAGCGCCATAAATTTGACACGCTGATTGGTCATTAGGATTTTTTAGTATCGGTTAATCGTGTCGACACAAGGAGGCTTTGGAATTCTAGGTGGCGGACAGAGTCCCAAAAGATCCGTCAAATAGCTCACTACTCGTATTTAAAAATCTAGTCAATCGTTCGTAAACTAAGGATGAAGTTGCATAGTTCTCAAATCTTTAAGTGGTCCTTAGATTATTTCTTAGCAGGCACACTATATACTATAAACACCACAAGACTCGAACGTTATTTGTAATAATCACGGGCATTAACATTGGAAGTTCCCTTAATTTAGAGAAACGAGTGTCTTCTGGCTGTGTTTGAAAATTGAATTCCTATTAATGTTTTATGATGAGAATCGTTATTCCGTGGATCGGAATAAATAAGGGACCTTCGCGCAACCTGAACAATTTCAATTAACAATAATCGTGCCTGAAATACCCAAAAAGACACAAACTAGAAGAGGGAGACACTCACGTTTCGAACTGCCGCCATAGTAGTTCAGATATCCAGTAATTTTCGGGCTATAAAACGACCCCATAGTAACCCTGTTCAGCCCTAACTGCGAAAGTCGTGCGAAGCACCTAACCATAATCCAGAAGTGACATGAAAAGAAAGACAGCGAACCGGCGGCGACACTGTGCCAGTAATTACTGGTGCACTCGTCCGTCGTTGGCGTGTAATTTCCTCGCATGGTATCCTTTATCACGTCTAATGAAGCTGGCACCAATTTCAGCTGGACAATTGCCCGATAAAATCGAACGCGAGCTGGTCAACCAAGCCTAATTGCAACGCTAACAATTTAACCAGCTTTTTATTCGAGTAACTCCTTGAATATTTAGCGGTGCTCAATTTTCACCGGCTGATAAGATAAGCGAAGCGTCGAAAATAATGTTTCTAATTTTACATTCCACGGAAGGATTTTCTGTAAGCTGTTTACTTAAGTTGCACAATTTATCTAGTCTGCGCAGGTTATCTGAGAAACGCACATGTTTTGATTAATTAATAGAGCTTGCAGTAAGGATTTAATTGTGTCACAAATACGAAAAAAGAAGAATTGTGGCTTGTGAAGTCAAATGTATTGTGGAATATGTTTAAACTACTTATTGCTTATTTGAATACAAACTAAGATGCTGGCGATCTTTGGTAGATAGTGCTTTAATACGTTAGATGAAATAGAATTCGATGAAAACACATGTATGAAGTTCGCATATATTCTGAAAGATCATTTTTCAACGTGTCTCTTGAAAGTCTATTCGTTACAATTATATACTAGTTTCTTCTCGGAGTAATAGTATTCTGAAGATGGAAGAAAATGGAGTAGATTTCCGACACTTAATGTAGGAATTAGTTTCTTTTACTAAAAAGAGAAAAACTTCGCTAGGACAGCAAACAATGTATTTAATGTTTATGGAGAAGGTAGTCTATAGATCACAAATGATTTGCAAAATTTAAAGATGAAAATTTCGATGTTGAAAAATATAAAAAAAACTTTTCGTCAAAATTGCCAAGAAATAGCGAAAAGTTATGGAACAAAACGGTACATATCTTATAGAGTAACGAAATAATTGGTCTAAAACATAGAATTTACTTATTTTCTGAAACCCAATATTTTTGGTTTATAATACTGCTTTAACTGTAAAATTGTTAAACTTAAACGTTACAATGCACACAAAATGCGTTAAATAATATACACTGCATATAAAATAAGAGTCTAATTTAAGATCAAATTTAATATAAGATAAAAATCTCTTGGTGTGTTTAATTTTAGATAATTCTTATTACAGCGCTCAATCTTGAATAACATTATAATTGACTGTAATAATTAGATTTTACATTCTTCTAACTGGTAAGGCGGACATTTACAGGAAAATCTAACAACTCCTCCATTAACCCTTCTACCATTCTCTAAGAAAACGTGCATACACGTTTGAAAAAATAGCAAAGCAAGAACAATCCTACCTACTAATGTTGTTCCTTGTTCAACTTCTCTACCCTTGAGATCCAATTTGCCAGCATGATTTTTGTCAACTACGAGTTCGGAGAAGACAAGAACAAGGAGTGAGCAACTCGTAAATGAAGCAAACTCCGCTCCCATGCACAGTCGCTAATCACCGGCGCTTGTGTCGCCTTCCTACAATTTCCTGCAGGTGATCCTTCAACTAG
>NW_017100143.1:2252279-2337273 GCF_001263275.1 Habropoda laboriosa
TACGCGAGCAGTGCTGTCGACCGCTGCGTGGCGATCGCATGGGGCTCGCGCTCAATAGGAGAACCCTCGATTCGATGTAGCGACAGGATCGAGTACCATTTTCCGGTGTCCATACAGAGCGAGTCGTCTCGCTACCTATCTTTCTCATGGGACACTTCACTCGAATTAGAACACAATTACCACGACACTTTTTTTCTTCTTTATATATGGTGATTTAACCCTCGTATAGCGGACTGTGTAACACTCACGTGCACCCCCGAAGGCCGGGTCAATCTTGACCCAAAGTAATAGTATTCTCATAAATATGTCGGAGGGAAATTTTAAGTTGTACATTTCGTTGATGCTGTGTAAATCGTTAATTTTTGTCAACTTCTTTTTTGAAAAGATCAATGGGAAAACGATTTTCAAAAATTATTTTTATATTTAAAAAAAATAGAATCCTCGATTCGTATAATGCATATAAAGTGCAAACAAACTATTTATTTTATGGATGCATAGAACTATTAGACTATTTGAAAAAATACTTGGCCATTAATTAAAAAAAAATATTGGCAGTGTGTGCCACTTCGAAACGAGAATACCATCGGCTAACCACTTGTCTCAGGCTCGCGTCACGCGCCATTAAAGTTTACCGATGGGTTCGCAGGGAAATGAGCATCCGAAGTGTAACAAAATTGGCGAACCAACCACTTTCAGCTCCGCGTCGTCAAGTGAATTAAGTAAAACACAGGCTCGTCTCGTAGGCTCATTAATGATCGGTCGGAAGTCGAGCACGATCTCGTTACTGCGGTCGGCGGGGCGGCGATCGGCAAGATTATACCAGCGGAATAGCGCAGTTTCACGATATTCTTGCTTCGACGAGTTGGTCAGGGAAAAAGAGTGAAGGAGCGGTATAAAATGGCCAGCCACGTGAGTGCTTCCTCGAGCGGGAGAAGCCTGGAAAATGCCGATTTTGTGGGCCACGAACTGCGTATACCGGGCTTCCAAGCTAGCCGGATACTAACCCGAGTTTCTACTCGACGATCCGGCCGTATGGCTAGAGTTGAGTATCTACTTTCGCATACGGTCTCCGTAGTGTCGTCAAGAGCCCGCTAGCTACTTTATCACGACGGCAGCGTGGCTGCTGAGTGGAAAATTTAGTAAAGATAACCACCGGTCGCATTAGGTCGTCGGATCGAAACTTTGTCGCTGGATACTGCTCGTGGCCCGTCGTCGATTCGGCCGAAGAACAGTTTATTGCCCATTGAACGCTGCCCCGTTCGGAAAGTTTCCACTTGATGGACCAAGCACGTGTTGTTGCTCGGCGATTTTTCTGGCTGGTTCGACGCCGGCCCTACTTTAAGGGTAGCCTTTGATCGCAGCTGTGCAAGACAGCACAGGTTGATCGTGAATTTTGAGACGATTGAAGAGTCGATGATATTGGAAAAACTGTGAAAATACCGGGGAAAATTTCAAAAAATCTGTTATAAACTAATATATTGTGCAATTTGTGTACAGCCTTGGCCAGAAGTATCGGGCACCTTTATTATAACAACTTCTTACTGCGAAAACTATTTCTTTGAAGCCTTTCTATTGTTCGTCGTCCTTTGTCGGAAAGTTCAAAGGAATTTCGGAACAGTTGACAAGGTTTATAGTGGACCGTAAAACAACCGAGCGATCCATAGTCTGCATTTTGTGTTTCTTCCTAAAAGTCACAGTCTGCTGTTAGTACTCTCTGCTAACACACGTCAGCTTGTCTTTAGTTTTGCTGGTAATATTTTGAAAGATAGAAAGTTTTCCTTGAAATATGCAAGAAAAAGGATGAACCATAAGTGCAAGTTAACTCTTTTTTTTTTTTACAGGGTAAGAGTCAGAAAGAAATTGCTATGATTGTCAAATATTGGCAAAGAGTGACCCAACAAAATATTAACAAAATTAATAAAAGATGATTGTTTTCACATTTCAATAGTTTGATTTCCTCCTGATATAAAAATATTTTTGGCCAAAGTTGTTAATTCCAAGGGTTTGTTAGAATTAGGACAATATGGCAAAGCTTTACTACACGCTTTATTAACAATAACAATTATTTATTCACAATATGGCACAGTCTTGTAGGGACTGTGTGTTAATGTCCAAAGTTCTGTTTAGTACAATGTTCAAAATATTCGTTGTAATTGTTCCCTTTACGAGGTCCAAATTTGTTCTGTCTACTATAAAGTCCGATATTGTACTGTTCCCTACAAGCTCCAATTTGTACTGTGTGCTTGGTACTAATAGGTCTGAAATTATTCTTCTCGATGGAGGAACGCTTTTCGTCGAAGTGGAAAATGTGTTGAAATGCGGAAAAGTGAGACTGTATAACTACAGGTCAAGTATTTCGTCCAATAAACAAGACCTTACTCGGGAAACCAACCAGTAATATAGGTCCCTCTTTTCACTACGTATGGACTTACGATAAGTCAGTTGTCGTTGAGGGTGATCTGGCTGGGCAGTCTTTCGAGAGAAAGTTGTTTTCGTCTTATAGCGAGACCATATCCTTTGGAAAATACACAGTCCTTGAAAACAATTGACTTTCTCAAAAACAACACTGGCCCTCTGTCGACGCAGCGTAAGCCTTAACAGTGGTATTGCATTTTAAATGACTAATTTCTTGGTAATCGTTGCTAAACATTAATTCTATTCTATTTAAAAAGTATTAAAATTTAAATGTTGCTAGTTCGGGTCCAGGTGATGGCATACAACCGTGAAAGTAGATTCCAGGAATTATCGAATTTTATCTGATACCAACTCATTTGGGCCTAAGTCTCCTATGTTGGACGATTTGAAAGATATTTAATGTTAAAATGTTTCAAAATCAAGTAAAATAGGCTGACATACCACCATTTCGCCCTCAATATTTCTGGATAGCTACGAAATACTAATTTGATCTTGGGATCGTGTTCTTTCTAAATATGTACAATGTTTATTACTATTAATATAAACAGCAATGTTCAATGTTAAAAGTTATATTTCGGTTTTGAAGCTGCTTTACCTCAGATATATTTGGAAAAATGACGCACTGGTGAATTCTTTGCAGTTTTCTCTATAAAATAAGCTATTGAAAATGATGAAGTAATTTCAGGAACCTAGAGAAAGAAAAAAAATGAAAATCATGATGGCGCAAGATGCGGCGCATCCTTCACTTCTCCTCGCTTTCAATAGCTATTGACGCGTCGTAAATTTCTCACACAGCAGACACCACTCTGGCCAAATTTTACCTTCCGACCTCTCAGAGATATAGCACCTGTGGCAAGGTGGGCGGGAAAGTCTCACGATGTCTAAGAACAACACTAAGCGTTTTTTGTGGTTGATTTGGTGGGAAAGGGTTTCTACAAAATTGACGTCGATTCGCCTTGGTTTTCGCGGTTTATTAATAACTGTTACGCCGGGCTGGTGAGATCTATTCTCATTGATGAGAATTCGACAGGGTATCTCTTGGTGAGACTTCAACTCGTTGTCTCTTGTTGAGACTTCTACTTGTACTCTCTTCTTGAGACTTCTATTTTGAACTGTTGCACGCTTTCATGGTCCGTCTCCACGAAAGCTGCGTTCCTCGCCGAATCACCCTGATTGCTGATTTCCAAAACGATTCTCCACCAATCAGTTTTTCTCCGATGCATTGACACCCCCTTCTCGTTAGGTCCTAAACGCGCTATTTTAGGGAAGGGATGCACAACGACCGAAGAGGTGTTCGGCGAAGGACTGTTTGGGAATCCTGTGGAGTCTCCGCGAAGTCGGGACTTTCTCGCGTGAAGTGGGCCTAGTCACGAAACATCGAGGCCCACTTGTCCCTTGAACTCTTGGAGACTCCAGGATTTATGGCCTCTCGAGTCCTAGTGACCGACTGTCGCGGGCAACGCGAAAAAGGACACTATTGTCCGTTGGAAACAAAATAGTTGCCTGCGACGTAACCATTTGTGAAGCTATAAATCCGGCTACAGGATTCCCTTAGGTTTGTTCTATTTTACGACTAAACAACTAACAACGAAAATAATTGAGATGGCCACGTTAGGTGATCTACACTGTATATCATTAAAGAAAGTGGTTATATTAAATTTACTTTTGCAACACAGTGGTTTAATAAATTTGCCACATCTATAGCATCGTTATAAAATCAGACGATTGTAGTTAAGGGTTAAATTGTATAATAGCTTCTCTACGAACATAATGGATGTCGTAATACTTATAAACGACAATGTATATAATTTCTTAATAAAATATGATTATTAGCCATCTACGGTTTTGAACTTTAAATTTCATGCATCGTAGGTCCTAATATGCAAGATGCACAAAGGTAAATCGCTCGATCCCATTTGATCTTCGTAGAATTGATGGCTTTCCTATTGAATATTGAATAGAATCCTTGACGTAAAGCGTATGGTTGAATGGTTCAGGCACATCTGGCAATGTCTAGCGATATGAGTCACATTCCTGTCGAATGTCAAAGGATTGATTGATCGTAGAAGCAAATAGATACGAGAATACGACGAACATCCTGACGTTCTTTACATTCAGAAATGAAAAAAATAATTTCCACAATTATTGATCCGTGCGCGAAGAATAACACTGCAGAACTATAATCAAAGTGAAATAAAATTGCACGAATAGCGTTGATATCACGCTGCAAATTTGTCAATTTTGTTATATTTCAATATACCGTTTGTAATAGGAAAACATTTCTGTAAACGTATATCTATTTCTAAACAAATTGATTTTTATATTTTTTAAGTGTCTTCTTGCACACAACAATATCTCAATTCAGTATTAACACGATGTAAACAAAATTAAATGTCTCACTTTAGATTCAATCTAATTAAAAACTGATCGATTTTCAAGCACGATGGCGTTCTAGCAAAGGGAATCTCTTACTCTTTGACCCTCTTTTAGGGAAAAAAGATCTTGGGTAAAAATCTCCAGAGTCATACATTATTCCGAGTCACTGGCTTTCAATAAACCACTTTTTCATCAAAGACATCCCCTGTGACTATAAAATGACACTGAATCGCAAAATCATCTTCGTGATCTGTCTCCCTAAAGTAAAATGAATTTAAAAAGTGCAGCTACCTATTCATACAATTAATCAGTAATTTTGCAACATAGTTATACGTTCGTATATTATTGTTCTAACTTTTTAACTAAATTTTGTTCTTACTTATAACCATAGTTTTACATACTTCTGTTATACTTTGTGCTTTTTATACTTTTGCTAGATTCAGTGTTTTTCCTTGTCACTCTTTATTTGAAAACTAGTTCTCATGTAGTATAGATAATTTAAGAAAACATTGTTACATCTAAACAGTATAAAAACTTTATTAGGAGGAACGTATGCATAAACCGCAGAACTCAGCGTCCAGAAAAGAAAAGAACGAATTAAGGTCAACCAGAAATTCCAAGTGACTGATAACGAATATTATAATGTTAATGTTGTAACTCAACGACGGATTTAACCGTGAGAGGTGGGATCGCAGAAAAGAAACACATTGACAGACTTCCTCTGTAATATATAAAGTTTCATACGAGAACTACCCGACTAGAAATTTCAGTTAGGCAGGTATTAGGTCCGCATTAGGCTAACCCAATTTGCCTGTTGGGCCCGCATGCGGTATGTAACGCGGAATATTCACGACCGCCTAATTGGGAAAGCCGCGTTAGGGCCGCATTAGGCTTTCCCAATGAGGCCAACCGCATTAGGCCCATATTAGAATAGCTTTATTAGGCTATCATTGGCAGACATTAATGAAATCTCATGAGGAATACCTTATCAAGACACTGTATGGATTAAATTGTAAAAACTTTTATCTTGTTGAAAGCTCTCACACAAGCGTACGTCCAACACTGAGATGTCGGTAAATATTCCTACATATAATTTTGAGAGCCCCACTCCACCTAATTTAGGTGTGCGCTCGGCCATCCCCATTTCAGCCACGTATGGCAACTGTTAGGAATGCCTAACTTGGACGTGCGCTTGGCCACTCCCATTTGGGCCACGCATGGCAACTGTTAGGAACGCCTAACTTAGGCGTGCGCTCGGCCATCCCCATTTCAGCCACGTACGGCAACTGTTAGGAATGCCCAATCTAAGCGTGCGCTTGGCCACTCCTATTTGAGCCACGTGTGGCAACTGTTAGGAATGCCCAACCTAAGCGTGCGCTTGGCCACTCCCATTTGGGCCACGTATGGCAACTGTTAGGAACGCCTAATTTAGGCGTGCGCTCGGCCACCCCCATTTGGGCCACGTGTGGCAACTGTTAGGAACCTACCTAAGCGTGCGCTCGGCCACCCCCATTTGGGCCACGTGTGGCAACTGTTAGGAATGCCCAACCTAAGCGTGCGCTTGGCCACTCCCATTATGGCCACGTATGGCAACTGTTAGGAACGCCTAACTTAGGCGTGCGCTCGGCCATCCCCATTTCAGCCACGTATGGCAACTGTTAGGAATGTCAAACCTAAGCGTGCGCTTGTCCACTCCCATTATGGCCACGTATGGCAACTGTTAGGAATGCCTAACTTGGGCGTGCGCTCGGCCACCCCCATTTGGGCCACGTACGGCAACTGTTAGGAATGCCCAACCTAAGCGTGCATTATTCCTTCCAACTTAGGCTTACAGCATTTAGGTATGCCTAATCCTTTCCGCATTAGGCCCACATTCGTCTTTAGGCATGCCTAACTGAAATTCTAATCGGGTATTTACTCCGCGACACAACGTGGACGCGCGTGGAGAAGAACTGAGAAGCGGCCGATCGTCACTTATTGGTGACGCACGCACGCACTGAAGCCTTGTATTGCAATCGGGTCCCATTTCCAACAATTAATGAGAAGAATATTAATAGTACACTGAGTGGGGCAATATCTTTTATGGGATACAAAAAAGCTTTATTTACCAAAGTTGTATAATACCAGTAATAATTTTTTGGTTGGTAGAGGGTGATCCAAATTTCTAGGTCACTTTTATTTTTTTAAATAGCATGATGTACCTTTTTATTCATAATAAAATAGTGGATGTGTAAACGATTTAAACGACCTACAGTATGAGACCATCCGACATCAAAATAAAGAAGTAAAATAACTATTCTTATGTCATAAAAGGGTAGGCCTAGAATTTGACTGCTGAAGCCTCTTATGACATAAGAGTAGTTGTTTTACTTCTTTATTTAACGTTGAACTACCTTGTACTATAGGTCAATTAAATAGTCTAAATATCTGCTATTCTACTAGGGGTAAAATTATGTAGCATGCTATTTAAAAAAAGAGGTGATCTTGAAACTTCTGATAACTCTCCACCAACGAAAAAAATTTTACTAGGATATTATGTCTTCCTGGGTACCGTAAAGCTGCTGTAACTAAAGTTTTTCCATATTTATAAAAATAACGGAGATATTTCAGGTAGTTAAAATTACCGCCTCACATTGTACTAAATGTGAAGACTAACACATTGTGTATCGCGTCGCTCATATGTGAGCGGCAGTATATGTGGATCACAAACAGAAACGCGTATAACAGTCACTTACCTTTTCAAAATGTGTTAAATAAAGTGAAAAATAAAAAATTTGACATAAAAAGTATGAGAAAATATTTGGTTTTTACATAAACAAAGAAGTGTTTAAACCGTACGAAAAATTAGCTTAAAATGACGGTACAGAATATGTTAAACAATTTTTTATCTAAACGATGTATTCTTTTTCTCGACTAGTTCAAGCATAATTTATTCTACCAAGAAATAGTCGTTTGACCTCGAAAAACAAAGAGAGTATTCTTGAAACAACTCGTTAAACTTTGCAATTTGATATATTGATTCGTTAAAAATTATTTAACAAAGTATTTTAAAGATCCCGCTTTTGAATATATTCCAGATAAAAATCGCTATGAAACATTAAAGGCCGTTTAGGCGCCACGTTCGCCGAATGTATTCCTAATTGAACGTTCTTCCATTCGAAAAAAATTGGTAGCCATTTACATTACACGTAAGAAGATGGCACCGGAGAACAGAATAGTAAAAGAACTCGTGAAACTTTGAAGAAAATTAAATCGTAAAAATGCAGTATTCACGTACGGCGGAGTCGTCGTCGAACCGTTCGCGACAGAATTCATCTTTCAGTCGGGATAAATCCTAGGATAACTTTTCTTCAGCTTTCCAAGTGACGGGTGTTGTCGATGTAAAAACAAACGAATTTTCAGGAGGTTCGTCGTGATTTCTGCTTTCCATGTCTTGCAATGTTTGTCATTTTGATCGCTTTTGTAATAAAATCTAGCAAATGGTCACAAATACCAACTAAAAATTTGGCGATATGCCAATCTTTTACATTCTGATTATATTTTTGATTTTGTTGGTGTTGGTATCTCTCAAGATACCTGTGGTGTCGTATCGGTCCACGGATACGGGACTTGGATCACGACGAATAGAATGTGGTATATTGAGAACTAACGAGAATCCGGAGTACAAGTTTATTTAATTTGCTGGTAAACTACAAGTCTCGGTTTGTGACTCTAGAACAGACTCGGCTGATCGTTTTTTGGTATGTACGGTTTGGTGTTCTGAGGAAGACTGACTGACAAATTAGAGGAGTACAGGAAAATGAGAGTTGGCGTAGGCGGAGTTAAAATCTGGGGGTAGAATATTAAAACGATGGAAATTCGGTGATTGGTCTTAGGATATTTGCAAGAGGATAGGGAAAGGGTAAAAGTGGAGATGGAAGTTTGAGGCGGCTAGCGTTTTGGAAAATCCCAGTAGGAGAGGAAATCGGACATCAGAGAAGGAAAAGACTAGTTTGCTAATTAGAAAATTGGTACAATGGATAGTAAAAATGTCTGGCTGGAAAACAGTAACAACTTTCTCTCGAAGGATTGCCAGCCAGACGCATCGTAAGTCCACACGCAGTAAAAAGAGGGACCTAGGATTTATAAGTCGGTTTTCCGAACTGAGACCCTTTGTTGCGACGTCCTGCAGACCTTGTTTACCAGACGAACACTTGGCCTGTAGGCGTTGCGCAATCTGGAAACCGCCCCAATTTTTAATTGGGCAATCCTAGGTCCCACTTTTCTGTAGTTCCTTCCAAAATAGGAATTGGAGGGAATTTTCCAGTACGATGGATGGAGCGTTTCTCAACTTGGGTGGAAAGCGTCCCTCCATCGAGACAGAACAAAATAGAACCTCGTACTGAACAGATCACCTCGCAACTGAAAAATAGTTTAGACTTCAAAAATAGTCAATCCTACAATAAATTATTTGTGTTGTAAATAACTGAGTTTTATTTACTAAAGATTCATAATTCCAAAATCATCTGGAATTAACACTGTATATACGTATACACGTCACAAAAAGTATACGAAAATATTCATTCGACCGAACATTTGAAACTCTCTCGTTATTTCAGCCGGTGCATTTTATACGAGAGCTTCCATTTACATTTCACTAAAGCATTACTTGATCTGCAACAAAATCCATAGCGATGGTAGAAGAAAAGAATGGCCCGTTTCCAAATTTTCACGTTCTGCACGGACTTTATGGCGTACGAATTGTAAATGCTCCGCGGACGATCCCGTGGCAAAATTCTCCATGTTATAATTCATGCGTGGCCCGTTCATGATATATCGCGAGGTATCGTCGAGCTGAACGGCACCAGCGGCGTTTAAAAAATTCGACTTTCAGATGCTGCCAATAATTCATATCAACGCCGGTATTCTCGTTTCGCATTCAAAGCCCTTTGTCACTCGGCTTGCCGCTGGAATAACATGTCTGACCTAAAAACGAGGGGATCGCTTCGATAGGGCTGGCGTAACTCCAACTTTTCCACACCCCCCTGTTCAAATTCTACGTCGCGGCTCGTAAGAAAATCCAAATTTTCGTTTCATAGTGAAACTCCTGTAACAAATTGTGAAACACTGGTAACTCCGCAGCTGAAACAACTTCTTCTCGGGTTATAAATTATAAATCTCTGAACTTTATATTTATACCGAAGATATCTATTCTGTATTATTATTTCACGCATAAATTATTATAATATACAGGGTGTCTCAGTTAACCCTTATGTCAATAACCAGAATTGTCGTCTACTTTATCGTCCAATTTTAGTAGCTTTCTGATAACAAAATTCTAAACTTGAGACAAACGTGGATAGGAAATGTGGCAAATAACAATGATCTGGCCGGGTATTTAAATCTTTTACCTGGAAGATCAAATATTTTAAGCGAGAATTATGCAAAAGGGTTAAGGACGACCATCTAAATATCTCCTGTAATTTCAGTGACATCGGAAATGTTTCAAACACCGTTTGAATGATTTAAAAGAAAAGTATCGTAAATTTTAAGTATTTTGTAGGTGATGTATAAAAATGTTTTACAAAAATTAAAATAATATTAAGCTGGTGCTTGAAACGAAGGTGGAAAGGGCAGTGATGAATCGTGTTAGGTTTAGGTTGGTAGAAAATTGCTAGTTAAGAGAAACTTTCCTTAACGGTTTCCCCGAGACTTATGGCAAGCTTGGAATTTTTATTTTTGATACTGCCTATCATAAACTGTGTGGGTGCCAAATGTTTTAGATTTCCCTTTTATGCCTTAACATTTACGTTACAATTACCCTTACATTTTAACAAAATAATTTTGGAAGTAATTGCTAAATAATATGAAAAAAATTAAATATATTTCAAAGAATAAATAATTTAACGTCACATTAATTCACAAATTATGTCAGACAGATAGATTAACGCATAGTAAATTTTTATTAATACATTATAAATACGAAACGTTGAAACTACTATTAACGATAATACTTGACAAAAATTTACTTGGTTCAAAATATAATCAATCCCGAGTCATACGCTTCAACCTCTTACTCGTCAACTCCTAGTAATAAGAATGCCTATTGGATCTTTTCCTACTCCTACTACCTTTAAAATCAGAGCACTGAATCTTCTTTAAGGACATGCTAAGAATTAGAGAACATTGAGTCTAAGAACCTGAACTATAATAGATACATACGTAGAATCACCGCTACAGCCAAACAGTTCTATGTAGAAATTGTAGTCTAAGTGCTTTAAACTTTGTAGACTTTCGTGTACAAAAGTTCATTAGAATAAAATTATTTTAAAATACTAAACATCGGAATCTAACAAGTTTACCTGTCAATAAACATTTGTGCTATTTCTAAAGTAGCCCGATACTTGTACTTTAAACTGTACATATATAAAACTACAATTTTAGCGAAATAAAATTTAAGACCTGCTCGTTGCAGAACAAAACACCCCGAGCCAACCATCCTTAACCCTTTGGACTTCAATTTCCTTTACAATAACTCCCTATTATTTTAAGAATTTTATTTGAAATGCAATTCAAAAGACATTTGATTGATAGGAATCAATTTGAACAATTTTTTTACTAATTATATTGAAAATAGCATTAAAGGTCTGTTAATGCCCGTGGTTGTGGCGATGAACTTTCGAGCCTTGTAGTATTTGCACGATGTTGTGCCGTCTGGATAAGGTTCGAAGGGACCACCCTTGTAAATTCATCTATTTCTATCGCGTGATGTTATAACAAATGTGAGCTGGTTGCTCCTTGGTTCTCCTTGTTCGTGATGGTTGAATGACTACTGAACGACTCCTCTCCGACGTCGCGTCTCGGACGTCCGTGAGAGTTGCATTTGTCAATCAGCGTGTCTAATATCGTCTTTACCGCCCTTCCAGTGCTCCTTTAGCGCGCTGTCACCTTGGAAGGGTGGGAGACGATTGCAAGGGGTGGACGGAAGGTCCCAAAAATCTGGAATTTCCTCCGGGTGACTAATCGGCAAGCGGACCGTTACATAGAGATGTACCGTTCGGAAATTCGTGGTTTATGGTATGTTCATAGGCTATTGAGGGACACAAATGACTAAAAATCTAGCAAAGCAATTCGATTGACCCTCGCAGGATGTAATTAGACTCGTGCAAGCAATAAACGAAAATCCTGAACTCAAAAATAACCGTTCCTGGTCGATCGTGCCATAAACCGTTTCTACAGAAAACCTAATAAGGTCATATATGTGCATCTATTGCTCATCGAGGTAAAAAAGGTATTGCAAAATATAATACACATTTAAGCTGGCAATTTAAAAGTTACTTCATTCATACCTGTGAATAAAACTGCTGTCGACAAAGGAGTCCAATGTGTTAAGAATGCACGTGTTTACACGTATCATAGAATTTAATGCTGTTACAGCACAGCTTTAATTTTTCGTGTTAATTCCAACTGCGCGTCTGTTCTGACCCTGAAGGAATATGTTGAATGATGGAAGACTCTCGGCAAGTGCCAAGGTGTTTCACGTTGGGTAAAATGAATAATTTATGTTCGCTAACAGCATAACGGGCGAAAGTGTTAAGTAGCAAGCATTGCAGTCTGAATTCTCTGTTAATGCTGACCGAGTTTCGTTTCATTCGCGACCGCAGTCGTGCTGGAAACTAATCGCGCAATTATAAATGCGCTTATCCTCACGTTAAGTTGTGTTTGTACGCAGCAGGTGGAATGGAATGAATGTGTTACTGCTTGTTGAAGGAATAATTAGAATATTCGGTGAATAAAAGTGAAGAAGGTAACGTGTAATTGGTTGAAAGATTTGGGGATAAACTGGGACTGTATTGATGTTCTAATTTTGATGACTTACCTGTATACTTTCTTTAACTTGAATAATCTTCTTGAAATATGCGTAAGTTTTGATGGACCAATTGCACAGGGTTTAACGCTCGTACAATAGTATGGAAAAATAATGAATACGCCTAAAGGTGAAGTTTCTCGGCAAAGCTACTCAAATTTATACAAATATATACAGGGTGTTTCGCGTAAAACAGGCCACCTAAGTATCTTCTCTATCTGTGATAATACGAAAAATATTTCTTACGCAATTTAATTGGTCCCAAGATATAAATCAGACGGAAGAAAAATGTTTTTTATAAATGTAATTTTTAAAGTCGTCCATGCTTTTTTACGCATATGCACATAATATTTTCTGTTCAGGAGACGTTACTTTTGAGAAATTTTTTCTACGATTTCCTTGACAACAATAGTCTATTCAAGCCAGAGGGCAAATCTGGTTTATTACTTGATGGCCGTGAAAATTCTCCACTTCTGCGGGCCACATGGTGACCCGGTACTTGCCACGCGGGACTGACACCCCTTTTGGGACCGTCTCTCTCTCTCTCCGCCTACACCCCACTCCGCGAACCACGGGGGAGTGCTCGAGGGCCTAGGAGGGCGGTCCTAGGGGGCGAAAGGCCGACGTTTGCCGATGAGGTTAACTCCCCACCTTGACAAAATCATATATAATAAGCAAACTCACTAGGGAAAAGGAGATTCTAAGTAAAACACTCGACACTACCTCGAGCACGGCCTCGTCCGCGATATTCGACGTTGTTAAACCACAAGTGCGGTCTAGTCCTCAATAATCGATACTGAAAATAAAGTGCGATCACCATCGCGACAACAATTAGTTGGCACATACGTGCAATAATCACCAATGCCAACCCGGCCTTCCAACAATCACGAAGTGCGGGAAGCTGCGTTAACAATACCATTTAAATCAGTCCCCTCGAATATCTGCGAAACTGTTGATTCCGAAAAATGTTTCAAATAAAAGTTGTATGGTTTCGAAGGGCACATAATTTAATTACAACTAGTTTTTTTTTTTAAATAGTTTAAAAGTAAAACACAGTATTCAACTCGGACAACACTACACTCGGCTCAACGACTGCAGCTAACAATACACTCGAGCACGCATCTTCCACACTACATATTCTTACATTATCCCTTTCCCTATTTTATCATCCCTCTCGCTTAATTCAGATAAATCACGCAAATGTTCCCAGGACACATTCGGTCACGTCCACCCAAAACCTTGGCCAGCCATGCGTTTATCTTTCACACCCTAATCTCAAGCACTCGGTCCAACATTCTTCCCCGATGTCTCTGACACTCGAAACTCAGTCACTTACTATAAACATTCACACAAAATCTCTATTCCTACAATAGTGACAAAATACTGAAACGAACGCATTCAAGAAGAAGAAATTTGCAGTAGGTATTACATTCATTTTCATCGTCTTCTCAACATTGCAAATGTAACAACCCTGATTTCTTTCTTTCTTTTTCCTCTTCTTATGCGATACAATATCCCCCTCCTGTATCGTCCACGATTCTTCAAAATCTTGTCCGAACACAATTTATACCTCAGTCTCGCAATTCTCTTTAATACAGAGTTCTCGTTGGCAAAACGTCTTGGCGTTTTCCAGGAATCCTTTGGGAAACTCGAGGAACCTGCTCACCGAAGCGTTTCGCGATGACAAATTTCTTAACGAGTAAAAATAAGTTTTGACGAACGTTAATGCAGCTTTCGCGGTGCGGTGTATGAATAATTTATGTCCACCGCGGGGACGAAAGTACTCGGTAGCAGGTGTTGCTAGCGGAACTGGTTGTTCGTCCGACTGTACACCGTTCTATTCTGCCTTTCTCCTCCGTGCATCTGTTGACGTTGTATAATACGTTAATAAACGCCCGTAACAACAGGTACCAGCGCGGTTCCACCCAGCCGAACTTCATCCAAGTTGCACACTTCGTTACAAATGTTGCGCTAATGCAGCCCTCGGAAGCTGCGAAACGGAACCGTGGAAATACACCAGCTACGTGCGAACTTCCCTCGAGCCTGTAATGCATTCGCGAATTTTTAATGATTTCTTAACTACACCGCCGCTGGTTTGTTCAGCTTTTCGTTTCCGTAAACATAGTTTTGTCGCGGCACTTCTTGCCCAGAAGCAATTTACAAGCGAAGTCGATAAGAGGATACATTGTCTGGAGTAAATACTTACATTTTAAGGAAGATTTTCGTGTGAAAATTTTCGGCAATTATATTTTTCTTTCGTCGAACACTTTTCAAATTGTAGATGTTAAGGATACTTAAGTTAGACCAGGTTTACGATACGGACGCGACTCTCTGCTATTTTTCAGATTAAGGTTTGAATACGCGTTTAATGTTTTCGTTCGTTAATTATTCCTTCTTGTCAGGAGGGCTCCAAACCTCTCGTAAAAGCGGAGAATTTCGAGTTTTCTTCGCAATTGACGTATCATAAACCCGCGCAAGCTCAGGCACGTTCTCGCGAGCGAGCGGTACCGTTACCCTGGGTTTTTCCCATAAGCCCAGGTGACGCGTACTTCGCGCAAAACACCCCCTCCTTGAGGATGAGTGGTTGGCGTTGGGCGGTGACCAAGGCCCTCCTTGAGGGTGAGTGGTTGGCGTTGGGCGGTGACCAGGGCCCGAACGTGAGTGGGAGTCTTGGCCTCCCACCCAAAACTCACCACCGTCAAGGGACCCAAATGCGACCAGGGAAGGGGAAATGCGAGGGCTGACCGGGGCAACGCGCCAACGAGATCATACAGTCGCTACATTTTTCAATCGATTCTCGACGACGTGTCAGAATTGAACAGTAGATGTTGGAAATATATTTGCGAACAGTTACTTGAAAATTGAAAAATTTGACAAAGGAACGATAGATAGAACATCAAACTATGTAAAGTTTTTTCGAAGTAGTGTCCCTAGACATTATAACCCGAACGAATCAGTTTTGACTTTTAGCATACTGCTGACTAACAGTTGCGTTTCGCTGTGCTGATTTAAAAATTGAATTCAGCGAGGTTCGTAGTAGAAACTTTGTATTGAAATAGAGTAACATGGACATGAATATTATGTCACGTTATTTTAGGGACAAAACGTACACTACCGGCCAAATGTTTGGAATCACTGTGCATTGCAAGTTGCACAAAACATTTCCCCCCAAAAAGGTAGCATTTATAATAATTTTTTAACGAATTTTTTATCATTCAAATCAATCGAAATGAGGTAAAGTGTTATTGATCTCCGCAACATCAATTTCAAATCAATAAAGAATTATTAGCAGATTCAATGTTAATGTAAATTGGCAGGTGGTTTCAAACTTTTGGCCGGTAGTGTAAGTGATATAAGGATTTAATAAATTGAATTTCTTTATGATGATACAATTAGCAATATGGAGACAACAGTTTGTACAATAAATTTGAAAAGAATACTATTAGGTTGATGCATATGAAACGTCGTTTTTTTTAAATTAAACTTTAAATATATCGTGTTCCTTCAAGAAATAATGTATTTAATCAAAATAATTTCCACACGATTCTATACATTTCTTTCAACGATTAAGCATATAGTTCTATTATTCCAAATATGTAAAAATCATTGGCTTTTGAATTCCAAAATTCTTTGAATACTACTTTTACAATATCTTCATTTCGAGATAATATATTTGTTAAAAAATTGTTCAGGTGTTTGAAGAAATGCTAGTTTGTTGAAAAAAGGTCGAATGAATAGTGGAGGATGTGGCAAAATTTCATATTCTTTACCCTGAATTGCTTTCAATAATTTTTCTTAAAACGTCATCACCGACAACTCTATCCTCTTATTGTCAGCCCATTTCCAATGAAAAGTGACCATTCTTGAAATTTGTACGTCAACATTAAAGTGTCCCAACATTTACACGGTCATCTTCAAATACCTCAGATAATTTATTTTATATGTCAGATAATAATGTCCAAGCAATGGTATTATGAATTTTTTTAATCTTCAATAGACGTGTACTACAGCAAAGTTCTTCCCTTGATTACTGTGTACAAAAATTTCTGATCGGACAAAATTTAATATGGTATCGACCCGCCAGTTTCAGCCGTTGGAAAACCGACATTTCATTTGCATCGACCTAATATTAATAAAGTTGCATCGTCTTTTAAAACTGTATAAAAAGTAGTCACATTCATAAGTGTAGGTATTACGACCAATGAATGGCAGCTTAACATGTCTGCTGATTACTTTGGAGATTTCAAGTATCGCGGTAATATTGTTAACGAAACAACGTTATTTGACTGAAACTGCTCTTGCATGAATTGGACACGCTGATCCATCACGTTAGTTATTTTTCGACCTAGATACCTATCGTTATTATGCAGTATGTTAATGAACATCTATTATCGCAACCTGGTTGTACCAGCACCAGGCTGGGACAACCACACGGTTCAATAATACAAACAACCCTGACAACGACAGCTTTTGCCGATAAGCGCTCCGATCAGAATTAATCTGGCTACTGTAACGTCTGCATAACTTTGGCCGGCTATTCGTGGTACCCACTATACAGGGTGTTCACGCTGTTACTAGCCAGCGTTTTTCTCGTAAATGGTAAATATTAGAAGGAAATGAAAGAAGAAAATGTTTTGCAATTTTCTACGACCAGTACAATAGCGTATATCAATTTTCTACATTTGCCATATTTTTCGAAAAACAAAGGTGACCTTTAATTTCTTAAATAGAGTGCTGCGTAATTTTTAATGACCATCAGGGTCATAGAAGGTAAAAAATGAAAGAAATATTTGGAATGTTACGTACCAATTGTGTTTAAAAGTATCCTTTCTTGATTAGGCTACAGATAGAGGCTACAGAATAATAGTTGTACAGTACAAAGGGCGTCGTCGTATGATTATTCCGACTTTTTTGTAGGTGGAGTTGCTCAGGAGATATAAAGGTCAACCCTGTTTTCTTAAAAATGACATCTATGTTTTTATGTTTATGAGCTGATAGCTGCTTTTAAGACGAATACAAAGACCTATTACACAAGGTCAGTTAAGGTCATGGAAGAGCAATTACATAATAATCTTACTTCCTTTAGAGCAGAGGTCGGCATCCTTTTGATTAAAAAGGGCACTCCTAATGGCTGGCTTGTGATAAAGGGCACTTTACCTTAATTTAGCTGGATGGGAAGTTGTAAGCTTAATTCGATAGATATTTATTTTAAACGAATTTATTAATACAAAATTCTACTGGTTCATCTTGCGCACAATCACCTTTTAAAACCTTTTTTGTCAAAATATCTGGCACAGTGGCGGTACTTTAAAAATGATTTGGCGGGCACTTGGGTGCCCGCGAGCCCCGTGTTGCCGACCCTTGCTTTAGAGGTTATGTTGGAAATGTTGACCACCAGCATCGATACAATGTTGTAGACGTACCTGTTAAGGATACTTAAGTTTAGACCAGGTTTACGATACGGACGCGACTCTGCTATTTTTCAGATTAACGCCTCATGCGCCTTATAATAAATACGGCCCTGCATGTGATTAGAAGAATGTTTAACATTTGATCGTAACGGTACTTGTCGTTTTGTAAAAAGTCTTTTTTCCACTCGTGATTTTGTCGATTTATATCGAGATTTGTAAAACAAACAGTGATACAACTGGGGAATCGATGGACGTCTCAGATCCTGGGTAGTTTTTCTAGGACCTCAAGCATCCCTGTCTACCTTTGATAACTGCGAAGTGAGCAAGACAGTGGTGAAAATTAAAAAAAAATTTTATCATACTCGGTGCACCTCAGTATCGGGTGAATAATTATCAGAGTCAAAGATTACGTTGTTTTACCAATGTCACAACTTTTTCACAACGTTTGCGAAACAGCATCGTTCAATTAGATAGGCAATATTAGTTTTTGACAATACATTGTGTGCGTTGGCAAGGTGAAATGACTACCCGCTCCCTGACAAGGTGTAATACATTATATTTGGTGAAATCGAATTGATCCCGGTTGGATTCCACGCGAAGTGGAGACGACTGAATGATTTATTTTATCCGGTAGCGCGAATACGAGGCAATGGAACATCAAACGCAGCGCTAGAAATCAAAACGACGGAAGTAGGACAATGGACTTCGCTGACCGATGTATTTCGATGCATTGATTATTAGATCTGTTCGTCTCGTGGATCATTCCATCAATAACTAAAAATCAACCGATCGTCAATGATTTTATACGTTCCATAGAAAAATATTCACATCGTTTCTCATCTCTTGGTAAATACCTACATATTGATAGCTAGATCCAAATGTATTTCATTTTTTACTTCGGATTTTTACACATTTCACGGCTCCACAGTTCATAATAGAATAATATAACTTTTTAAATTTTACTTTTTTTTATCTGAACTTTTTTTTAACATGGTGAGATTTTTCTCATGAAAATGAGATCAAACACGATATAATTTGAACATTTACTACGCCTCGGACGCGAGGCTCGCAAACGTAGCCCCTGACTCTACAATAGACCTGTTTAAGTTCCTTGCTGGTGGTCAATTGTAGAGACATTACTGTAGTATTAACTGTTTGGTAATCGAATTAATTTTTTTAAAGAATTTGTTATTTATATATATCGATTATCGCATCTGTGGTGGATATTAAAGTGAGATTAAATTTTGTTCAAGTATTCAAGTGGGATACATGTGTCCCATTGGTTACGAAAGAGTTAAATAAGTATATTATTTGTTACGTTAGTTTACTATTTTAACGTAAAAATTATGCACTTTATGAACGTTTTAAGTGCTTTCTTCTGCAGTAATACTCTGAATTCACTTCATTTTATACGATAAATACGCCGATTTAAAATATTTCCAACTTATAATTACTAAAAAAAGATTCGTTTGATAATGCGTTGTACGGTATTATTTATGTCATTTTCATATTTCTTATACTTTTTTGAAAATGTCATAAGTAATTAATATAATCTTTCTGTTTCAGGTAAGTGCCTTGCCTAGAGGGATGATTTTTACGTATTTTGACGTAAGTAGTACTTGGAATTTCAATTTGTATGTTGACATGTCATATACGTATCATTACAGAACTCAATAATGCGCGCAAAGCAATTAAATATTTCGATCTGTACGTTAATAAGACTTGGACTTACTAACAAACGTTTAAGCAACAAATATCGATTCTTCGTTACACAGAACATGAATTCACAAAAATATAATTAATATAAATAAATAGTAGAGGGAAAAAATGTTATATTATAAAAACTTTTGTCTGCTAAAGTAACGTTCAACAATAATTTAGGGTGCAAATAATTAAAAACTGAGAGAAAGTCGAAAAATGTTCCATCACCCAGTATATTATACAAGTTGTTCAGCTGCCCAAAGGCACCAAATTGAATGTCTGATTCCGGAAAACATTCTAAGGCTTCATTAATTAGTTAACAAGTACAATTTGCGCCCGAAGTAGGCAATTTTTCTGCACCAACTCGAACAGCGTGGCCATCAAACGACTACGCAAACAGCGACCCTAACGTCCTCCCATATAAGATTATGTGTTTCTGCTTACAAAAATAGTCTTGTTAGAATGGTCAGTTTTCTTTTATTTCTACAAGTCTGCATGAATAATAATGGTCAATAACAGGAATAAAAAATAAAAGAAATATAGATAAACAATTGTTGCGAGCGTTCGACCTTGTTCGGTTCAGAGCTCGCTGTGGTTCAGCCTTGATTTAACGATTCTCACCTCGTTGAGAAGGTATATGGAGACTGTTCTTTTTTATTCATACTTAGTTGAACTTTATTTGTGATCTGACCTGTCGGGCGAGGGTGAGCTCGCTCTTTATACAATTTTGTGCAGAGGACATCCACCAATCAGGGTGCCTAAACGGTGGCGACAACCCTCTCCTTACGCCCGCAGCACGTTTCTTCGGAGAAAGGGATGCCTATGGGTTTTTCCAGGTGAGCCGCTTTCGGGAGACCGAATTTGTTAATGCAAAATTGTCATCCCCGAAAGCGGTACCGTTTTATGACCAGAAGAACCTACCGCGGACGCGAACAATGACGTTCGCGCGGCGCATGGTAGACCATGGGGGGTCTGATCGGCCGAAGTGAGGTTCGGCACCTCGGTTTGGTGGCCAAACGAGGCGAGCTCACGTGAATTTGCGTGCGACGCAACAATGTTTATTGTGGTTTGACGATTGGTCTTTTCTTTCTAATATCGTAAAGCAATAACTTCGAAATGTTATAAAACTTGTAAATAATTTTCCAAACTTGAAAATAGTAAATTTTTATACGATGTCGATTTGTACAGTCGCCGTCACAGTGTTAACGAAGAAAGACTATTGCTACTATCTACTAACAGGCTGATAGTAGAAACTGCAGGAGCCAGTGTAATTTTGCGCACATTTCACAATAAAAGTCCAACTAGAATCGCGAAACTGCATTAAACCTGCCTACTCGTAAAAATCCACAAGGGCATGCCCAATGGGATTTTCAAGTAAAGAGGGTAAAATATCTTCACAGATGTCACTCGCACACGTACATATAACTTTTGTTCCATTTGTGTGTGCACGTTACATATGTGTTTTACGAAATTGTCCACAAAATTTGCGTAAATACTGTTTCATTCTTCAAAAAATAACTGCCACGAAGTTAAGAAACGATATTTTACGAACATTTTTACATATCATACGCGCTCCTAAACTAACAACGAGCTGGGTGAGCTGAATGAAACCAAACTAAGCTGAAATAAAACCACAAATTAAATGAAATTAAAAGTTAAGGAATAATATTTCAAACTGCGACAATCTCACTCATAGCAGTGTTCTCGCTCTTTCACGGAAATCTTGCACGGCGTGTTTTTACAAGCAATCTACGAGAAGCTTGCCTATCAGTTAAGGTTTCAAGTTATGCAAATTACGTTCCTCTGTACATACTTAGAGCATGACGAAGGGAGAAGCTTCCCGTTTACATTCCCAGCGCTGCCGGAAGAAACTTCGCGTTTGTTCAGCGCTCGTTCTTATTTCAAAATCGCCTCTCCCCTGGTAAACTGATCAAATTACGTTGCATCAATATTTCAACAACGGCCGGAAACGCGCGATACATAAATTTACAAGCTTTTTCGCGGCGGCGGTCTCTTCATTTCTCTATTTCTCTTTCTCTCCGTTTCCGTTACTCGGAACGCACCGACAATCGAATCATTCGTTTCTTTCGAACGAACACGCAAATTTGCGAGCAATTTCGGACATTGTCGTCCACAAATAGTTACAGGGAAATTTTTATCGAAACAACGAACGTCAGATATTTGTGACGCGATATTACGGAACGGGAGCGTCGCTGTTTACCGGGATTTTTGAGGTCTGTAAGCCGTTACTCGTTTTTCCCGTACCTTAGCTTCCACTGTTACGTTTTCTTCTCTTCGTCGTTATTTTAAGTTTCTCGTTGAGGCATTAATACGATGGACTGTGAGAGATCTAGACGAGAGAAATAATAATTCGATTTAAAAAACAACGAATCTGGCTGTAAACTGTACGTTGTACCTGTAAAAGAGGAATTTTTCTAATAAAAAATTTTATCAGTTAATAGTACAGAAAAATGCACGTTCCATACACTTCACTTTGAAGATATTAATATAATAAAAATTTAGCATGAAATTTCCCCTTATAAATAAAAGTAGTCATTATTTGAGGAGTATTATTTAAGAACAATGTTGATAATTTTACAAGGAACCAATAGTAAAGAAAATAAAGGACACTAAAAATGTATCAGAATCCAGCAACTTTTTTTTCATGTTAACCCTTTGACTGCGGCAAATTTTATAGTAGAGTATGTATCGCGCCTAGCATACGGCACTTTTGGCCGTATCCTTTTAATCTATTTTCTTTAATAGCATCGTCCTATAAGGCATAAAAAGCCATTAAATTTTTATTGTAAACATTTTCTTATATCTACTGTAGTTTTAAAGATATACTAGGAAATAGGGTAACACTTATCTTCATTCAAGGGCTGCTTTCACCTCGAAGAACCGAAAAAGGACCAAAAATAAAAATTGTCCGATACTTCTCTCGAGGTCCCTTACAAACCTGCAAAGTTTCAAAGAAATCGGAATTTTCGGATTACCGAAGTTCCCTTGTGAGTTTTAGAAAGCATAGTCGGTGGAACTGATATAGTGAGGTCGTAAAATTAGTCAGGTGTCAAAATACACGTAATCGGAGCATCAAAACAGCAATTCTAGGGAAATGAGAAACTCGAGCCTCGCTCAGGGCCGTTCGGTGTCAACTCGGAATTGCTTCTTCCATTACGGTATGTTTAAATAATTTGTCTACGTCTTAATCGTTGACAGCTGCAGATTGTAATTACTATTGAGCAGGAAGCTACATAGGTTTAATACTGTATATCTTAAATGAAAGATTCTAAGCAGAAATTTTAGAGATCAATGCACAAATGACGGACAACCCTGAATGAGGCTACATCAACCGGTGTCGCCACTTGATGCTTTAATTTACGACCTCGCTACATCGCTTCCACCAACTGTACATTTTCGGAGTACAGTAAATTCTCTACAAGTGTCAGTCAGTTTGGATTCTACAAGTGTCAGTATAGATGGTCCTACGCCTAGGCTGTGTCATTGCTGCGCCTATGTTATCTCGCTCGCTGTCAGTCAAGCGTGTAACGCTACACCACTCGGTTTCTTTTACGAGATTTCACAGTTCGACAATTCATAATAGAAAAATATAATTTCTTTAATTTTACTTTTTTTCATCTGAAATTTTTTTTAACATGTTGGTGAGATTTTTCTGATGAAAATGATATCAAACACGATATAATTTGACCAACATTTACTTATTAACACGTTCATTGTCATTTTCATCAGGAAAATCTCATCAATATGTTAAGAAAAATTTCGGGATAAAAAAACGTAAAATTAAAAAAGTTGGTATTTAAATCGCTTGGTTGCCTCGACTCACGTTTCATCCTTATCTTTTATTCGCTGTCCTTGTCTACGTTCGGCAAACTACAAAGGCGGGCGCAAAGCTCGAAAACGTAGTCCCTGACTCTACAAGTGTCAGGTTTAGGTTCCCTGCGGACTGACACTTGTGGAGAATTTACTGTATAGCACGGATCACGTTATAGCGAGGTCGTAAAATCGGTCAGGAGTCGAAGTGTACACGTTGCGAGTGTTCTAGCAAGAAAATTGAAAGAAATATGAGAAGATAAGAACGCGAATTCTCAGACAGGGCTGTATTATGTATTCACTGGGCCTCCACAGGCTCTGTCGTCCTTTGAATTCTTCTAATGGTTTTCGTTTTCACGCGTATTCTGCTTCAATTATTATTACTTTATCCACTGTTTTCATCCAATGATTACCTTTGATATTATTCATCTGATTCTGTATCAGTTTCACGCTCTTAAAACTCGGCTATCCAGTTGATCTACGTTGGTCACATAGGTTTTGCAACACGTCAAACACAGAAAGAAACTTTAGATATTAAAAATGCTATTAGTTTTCAGTTATCGTCCCTTTATTGTACGAACCCTATAACAGAATGCCGTATACGGCCCTGACTGCGGCTAGGTTAAGCTGTGCCGCCGCTTGATGCTTTAATTTATGAGTGTGCTATACTTGTTCCACCAACTGTACTAAAAGTATATTTATGACTATAGGAGGAGAAGGGAAGAGAGAGATTAACTAAGAGAGGATGAAAAAAGAAGTTCGAAAAGGGAAATGCGTTATCGTCTTAGGCCTTCTACTGTTCTGTCAGTAAGGCTATCTATGTAAATAGGATATCCATGTTTTGGGGGCGTGAGGGACAAGTAGACTCGGCTCAGAAGTTGTATTCATTGGACTAGAAGCTTAGGCGAAAACTAGCGCGGAAAGTTGTTAAGTCTTTCGTTCTTTCTGATGGTGAGAACAGAAGATGTCGTCACGTATCCCGATGCTATTGTGAGGAATTTCAAGAAATTAACAGGAGCCAAGAAGGAAGAAACAATAGGACGATTGAAACGAAACGAATTGAAAGGGAACTGAAGCTATGTCAATTCTAGGAAAGCAAAAAGATGGAGACTGAGGAAGTCCATCTTTAGTTTGTTCGTTCGACTTGAATTCGAGTGACATAATCAAACGAAGTTTGCAGCGAAATTAAAGAAAATACGATTCGTCTGAAACGTTAACGAGTTTCCTTCGCTTGGCCAAGCCTTTCTTTGAACGTGTTTGAACCGTGAATCTTCACTAACGCGATCAAAGTTTCTGGACTTATTTATTGCTCGGAGAAATGCCTTTGAAATCATTATGTTTGGAAAAATAATGCGTTTTTCTTCACATCCGTGTTCCTACATTTGTGTCACTAGTTCGTAAAAGGTGTTCATAAGTTAGAAATTATTTATGAGAAAGATGATATTATACTTATGTATGTGGTTCCAAAAATTGGCACGACATTGAATGAATAACTTCGACTGATTGTGAGACAAAAGTTCTGTTGTCTATTGACAAAAAATCTCTTTGCAGTTTGTTATTACTCGTATTATTATTATTGCTCGAATGTGAATGTTTGTAACGTTAGAGAACGATTACACGATTAGTCCATTAGATGAAACGCTGACACACGCGTTCACTCGTGCACACGCACCTTTCCTTCGTGAATTCGGGTCATCAATATACAGGGTGTCCCAGCTGAAGTTTGTTTTTAATGTTGTGAAAAATGCTTGTAGCACGATTTAAATGATTTCCAAAGAGGAATATCATAGAGGAAAAAGTGTTTTGTTTGCTCTATACTTTACAATATTCCAAAAGAAGTCCTAACTGAATACTATCAATCTAAAGAAATGAATTATATGTTAGGCAAGATATTACTTATTTGAAATAGGAACATGTAGGAACTAATATATCTTCTGCTCTCATCGCACTGACGTAAAATTATACACTCAGGAAATATTTTACGCCAGTCAACAATGGCTTGTTTCGATCATGTAATTTTCACTCTTCGGAAATTGTTTGTTCCAGGAGTCTCTACTTGGTGACACAGCGCATTAAATTATACGAGTGTCAAAGCAAAAAATTCAAATTCACGAACTGTTCCCGAATTCGTTTGAAATATACGCTTGTCGGAGCGCACCATCTACGTGGCCCTTTATTTTTACATTTATATTACGTTCACACTTCTTGGCTCGCATGGGCGAACATTAATTCACAGCTGTACAGCCGGCGCACCGTTGAACTGGCGCATCCATCACTATCCATTATGAAACGGAGAATCGTCTTGGCGCGGCCATTAGATACGTTGAAAATCGACCGGAATTGTGATGTTCAATGACTTTTTCTTCTTGCAGAGGTCTGCGTATCATCGAACGATTTCACGGAACCGTGACGCTGTCATTTAAATTCCACCGCTGGTAATACCTCTCTCTATCTCGGTGTGTTTCTTATTTTCTTTCGCATTCCTTCGTCCTCTCGCAGTCCCATTAGTTAATTCTCTTCTGTTCTATACGTGTTGCATTCTTCTTCTTTTTCTTCTTCGCATAGACAGGCGTACTCAGTGTATTTCTCTTGTAGTTCTCCGAGTCTCAGTGTTCGTTCATCCCCCGGATTCTGAGCCGTTGTCCCTCTATCTTCATCGCGGCAGCCACTGCGTAACCATTGTGCCATGAAATTGGACGTCATTCACGTAGCGAATGTCCATGACTCTTTCACAGAGCGCGCACCGCGTCGAGGCCATAACGATCAGGAAGCAGAAACTACGAACGCGTGCCGGTCGATTTTTGTGCGGGGATCTAGTGCTCACAATTTCCAGTTATACATGCGATGTAACGAAGAGCATGTTTCCGAAATATTCAAGATTTTCTAATTCTCCGTCGGAATACTTGTAGGTGTGCAATTCTTGTTGCATAACTTTTTGCAAGGAGGTAGTTAGATCGTGATTGGGTAAATAGGTGAAATGTGAATTTTCTTGTAAACAGAAGAAGGCACTTTGTGAATGAAACATAATCGCGAAGGAGACGGCTGTTTCTTCTTCTAGGTTACTAGGACGAGAAACATCGCCTAATGCGCCGTGAAAGTCTGCCTTTAGAAGGAAGGATTAGGATAAGTGACAGAAGTCTTTGCTACTGAGTCTTCGGTGTTTCCCCTGCGAAAAGCTGTTCTATCTGCAAAAAGTGCCGCTTAGGTCTCGAAAGGTGCGTCTACTCTTTTGCAAATGGTTCTTTTCGGGCCTAATGAAAAATAAAAAAAGACTGTACTTATAATAAGTGTACGAGTTAGGCCCCATTAGCGAGGGCCAGAGTCGCTCATTCGAAAAGGACTACTTTATACCTGCAGTCCGTTGTCCGTGCACAGGAAAATTATACGAAAAATCTTAGTTATTCTACAGTATCGTTTAAAATAGTGTAGTATCGGGGCCTCCATACTCAAAAAATAGGAAACCGGCACGGGAGAATAGAGAGGGAGTGGTTGGCGTAGCGTGCAAAGCCTCGGCTGATAAGCCGAAGGTCCCGGGTTCGATTCCCGTTGGGTCCCTCAATATTTTTCCGTCGTCGGTGACTACATATGGGGGCTCAGCCGGGATGGAGGCATCTACGGCTACACGAAGCCAGGAGGTGTGAGATGAAAACATGTGAGAGGGTTTGCACGTCTCCCAAAAAGAGTTGAGGAATAGAGTTTTGGCTGAGAGTGCCACTGTGTGGGGGAGTGTGTCTGAAAGTGTTGAGTTGAGTTGTGTTGCACTGAGGACATTCGAGGGCGAATGTCAGTTCAGAATGGCCGAGTGTAGTATCGGGGCCTCCATACCCAAATAGGAAACCTCGAAGGGAGAATAGAGGGGGAGTGGTTGGCGTAGCGCGCAAAGCCTCGGCTTGGTAAGCCGAAGGTCCTGGGTTCTATTCCCGTTGGGTCCCTCAATATTTTTCCGCCGTCGGTTCCTACAATAGTGTACTTAACTCTAACAATTTTATAAGTATTATTAAAAAATATTGATGCCCGTGGTTCTTAATAATAACACGCAGGCTTTATGGCGTTTGCACATGGTGTGCCGACTATGAAGTGTTCGAAGAAGCACTCAAAGATTTGAGAACTATGTCAGTTGAGAAAATGTTAATTAACAGTGTGCTCTTTGACAGTTCTTTGGAGACTCTCTCGAAGCGTCAGAATTCTGTAGCCTCCTTATTACGATTCCAGATACACGCTGATTGGTTCATGCTAAAAAATCCTAATGACCAGTCGGCTTGTCTAATGAATGTTGTCAGCACTCTTCCAGTGCGTCCTTAGCGCGCCCTTTTTTGGAAGCGAGGGAGATGATCCCTATGCTGTCGTGAATTAGACGAAAGTCAACGGTGCGAAATTTCCTCCAAATTTGACTCTTCTTGAAAATAGTCACTCGAATATAGCTAAGCATCTGTATGGTAAATCCAAAGCCTTAACAAAATATTTTTTAACTAGTTTGGTAGGTACTATAAACCTTGAAAGTGGATTCCTTATTTTTCAACACTCTGTATGTACGGAAAATGTAAAAATTGAAAAACAATTTTACTTCATAAATTTGAGTATACATTACTTAACTAAATGAAAAGTGTATAGTAGAGCTATCGCTAGAACATTTTATACATATTCCCGTTCTGTCGGATACATCATTTCCTATTATTCCTGTACGAGGAGTGACAAGAATGTTTCGAGAGTAATTCGTTTAAAAATTTTATTTTGAAAATTATGACCCCTTTGAGATTGTACACACGCGTTCCATCGGCAAAGCTATCGATCGTGACATTTCTGGTAAACACATTTTAGTATGTGTTTTAATACCCGCGTTTCGCTACTTTGAATTTCAAAAATTGACTAAAAATGCGTTCGTTTTTAAGACTTCTTTTACTCGAAGGAATAGAAAAGAGTCACGAGAGGAGCAATCAGGCGAATAAAGGGAGGCTCTAACGTTGTGATCGATTTTCAATTTAAAAATTCTTTCATCAGAATGGCGGAATGTGCGGAAGCATTGTCATCATGCAATTTTAGGTCGAAACATAACACAGAACTCAAACACATCTTTATTTGAATCAACAATATTTAGGGAGGAGCATAACTGTTTACATTCTTGCCACTTTGACAAAATCAAATTATTCTTCAAACTTTATTCTCACATCGTATATCTTTTAAACTCTAAATCTCCAGTCAGTTACCATATTTCTCGCTGACCCCAACGCTATCCTAACGCAAAGAAACAAAGAACGAATACAAAGTGTTCACACGCGTTCCAGCAATGTTTTCAATCATCAATATTCTAACATTCCCACACATTCAGACGTTCGTCAAAATCTTCGAGCAACCTAATCCGATTACCCAAGTAGTAACCGAAAACACGCGCACCTAAGTAAATTCCTAGCGAATTACAAGACGCACGTACGGAGGTGGCAGCGTTTTCGTAGCAGCGGGGCATTGTTTCATCTAATTACTTAATCGGTTTATTCGCGCGGCAAAGGCCACGAGTGTGGAATACGAATTTGCGATTCGTCGGGGATGGCGCTCGCTCACGGCGAAATAATTGTGCCCTCACAATAACTACAGTGCCGGCTAATTTTATTCGCCACGCTGCCCGTTGCCGCGGTCAGTTATTAGATCATCATAATGAACGAGCCAGGGATGGCAAACGACAGAGAGCGCGAACGAAACGAGCGCGCCCGGTCGAGAGAGAATGAGAGAGTTTTATTGTACCGTCATCGTCGAGGCTGGTGTTTTTTAGACGACCAACGGGATTATAAACGCGAGCTCGCAAAAAAAGCAGCATCGCGAGAAGGAAGGCGTCCCAGTTATCGCAGCATTTGCATTTCTCTGGCTGCTATTTTATTGCGTGTTTATATTGTTACAAATCGCGATGTGCTTGTTGCGAAACCGATAATTGTCCCTCTTTTTGAGTCAGACCATTTCAGGTATATACTCGGGATAGGGGACTCAGGTAGTGTTCGGGAGATACACTATTAACGCACAACAGTTTGCTGTTAAAACTATTGTCAGGGGCTTGCGGTTGTTCAAGCTTTGCCGGTTTTTGCACGTGTGTGCCGACTAATGTTCTAAGGCTTCGAAGGACCAGTTTCTTCATTGAAACACTAAGTTTTTATTTTATGTTCTATTTTCGACAACTAATTCAAGATATAAATTCTACTGCGAAGTGAGAGGTGTTTCTCTTGCGAGTGGCCAAGTGTTTCTTGCGAGAGGCCAAAAGTGTTTCTGCTGAAGTCTCTGCGGTTTCCCTCTACGAAGTCTCCTATTTTCCTAAAAACACCCTGATTGGTGATTTTTCCTTTTCTAAATCACCAATCAGTTTACTCCGGTGCATCGCAACCTCCCTCCATTTCGCCCTTAGCGCGTTATCTTAGGGTGGGGTAAACAACGACCGGAGAAAGTGTTCGGTGGACGGATGCGTGGGAATCCTGTGGAATCTCCGCTTTTCTAGGCTTTGTTAAAGTCAAGTGGCCCATCGACAGTGGCAAAAGTTGTGGGCCGCTTTTCTATTTTCCGTGCGGAGACTCCAGGACTTATGGCAGGGTCTGGTCCTAGGGACTAAGTGTCGCAGGCAACGCAATAAACACTTGTGGTAAATCCGGCTACAGGACACGCCTTAACAATATAAAATCACAGAGTGCTCAAAGTGCTACCGCCATTTTCTGTGCACTTATATAGAAGACGAAGAAGCGAGTGCATCCGTCTTTCTTAATATTTGCCCCAAAATATGGCAGAATCAGGAGCTCGAAAACGTAGTCCCTGACTCTACAAGTGTCAGGTTTAGGTTCCCTGCGGACTGACACTTGTGGAGAATTTACTGTATAGCACGGATCACGTTATAGCGAGGTCGTAAAATCGGTCAGGAGTCGAAGTGTACACGTTGCGAGTGTTCTAGCAAGAAAATTGAAAGAAATATGAGAAGATAAGAACGCGAATTCTCAGACAGGGCTGTATTATGTATTCACTGGGCCTCCACAGGCTCTGTCGTCCTTTGAATTCTTCTAATGGTTTTCGTTTTCACGCGTATTCTGCTTCAATTATTATTACTTTATCCACTGTTTTCATCCAATGATTACCTTTGATATTATTCATCTGATTCTGTATCAGTTTCACGCTCTTAAAACTCGGCTATCCAGTTGATCTACGTTGGTCACATAGGTTTTGCAACACGTCAAACACAGAAAGAAACTTTAGATATTAAAAATGCTATTAGTTTTCAGTTATCGTCCCTTTATTGTACGAACCCTATAACAGAATGCCGTATACGGCCCTGACTGCGGCTAGGTTAAGCTGTGCCGCCGCTTGATGCTTTAATTTATGAGTGTGCTATACTTGTTCCACCAACTGTACTAAAAGTATATTTATGACTATAGGAGGAGAAGGGAAGAGAGAGATTAACTAAGAGAGGATGAAAAAAGAAGTTCGAAAAGGGAAATGCGTTATCGTCTTAGGCCTTCTACTGTTCTGTCAGTAAGGCTATCTATGTAAATAGGATATCCATGTTTTGGGGGCGTGAGGGACAAGTAGACTCGGCTCAGAAGTTGTATTCATTGGACTAGAAGCTTAGGCGAAAACTAGCGCGGAAAGTTGTTAAGTCTTTCGTTCTTTCTGATGGTGAGAACAGAAGATGTCGTCACGTATCCCGATGCTATTGTGAGGAATTTCAAGAAATTAACAGGAGCCAAGAAGGAAGAAACAATAGGACGATTGAAACGAAACGAATTGAAAGGGAACTGAAGCTATGTCAATTCTAGGAAAGCAAAAAGATGGAGACTGAGGAAGTCCATCTTTAGTTTGTTCGTTCGACTTGAATTCGAGTGACATAATCAAACGAAGTTTGCAGCGAAATTAAAGAAAATACGATTCGTCTGAAACGTTAACGAGTTTCCTTCGCTTGGCCAAGCCTTTCTTTGAACGTGTTTGAACCGTGAATCTTCACTAACGCGATCAAAGTTTCTGGACTTATTTATTGCTCGGAGAAATGCCTTTGAAATCATTATGTTTGGAAAAATAATGCGTTTTTCTTCACATCCGTGTTCCTACATTTGTGTCACTAGTTCGTAAAAGGTGTTCATAAGTTAGAAATTATTTATGAGAAAGATGATATTATACTTATGTATGTGGTTCCAAAAATTGGCACGACATTGAATGAATAACTTCGACTGATTGTGAGACAAAAGTTCTGTTGTCTATTGACAAAAAATCTCTTTGCAGTTTGTTATTACTCGTATTATTATTATTGCTCGAATGTGAATGTTTGTAACGTTAGAGAACGATTACACGATTAGTCCATTAGATGAAACGCTGACACACGCGTTCACTCGTGCACACGCACCTTTCCTTCGTGAATTCGGGTCATCAATATACAGGGTGTCCCAGCTGAAGTTTGTTTTTAATGTTGTGAAAAATGCTTGTAGCACGATTTAAATGATTTCCAAAGAGGAATATCATAGAGGAAAAAGTGTTTTGTTTGCTCTATACTTTACAATATTCCAAAAGAAGTCCTAACTGAATACTATCAATCTAAAGAAATGAATTATATGTTAGGCAAGATATTACTTATTTGAAATAGGAACATGTAGGAACTAATATATCTTCTGCTCTCATCGCACTGACGTAAAATTATACACTCAGGAAATATTTTACGCCAGTCAACAATGGCTTGTTTCGATCATGTAATTTTCACTCTTCGGAAATTGTTTGTTCCAGGAGTCTCTACTTGGTGACACAGCGCATTAAATTATACGAGTGTCAAAGCAAAAAATTCAAATTCACGAACTGTTCCCGAATTCGTTTGAAATATACGCTTGTCGGAGCGCACCATCTACGTGGCCCTTTATTTTTACATTTATATTACGTTCACACTTCTTGGCTCGCATGGGCGAACATTAATTCACAGCTGTACAGCCGGCGCACCGTTGAACTGGCGCATCCATCACTATCCATTATGAAACGGAGAATCGTCTTGGCGCGGCCATTAGATACGTTGAAAATCGACCGGAATTGTGATGTTCAATGACTTTTTCTTCTTGCAGAGGTCTGCGTATCATCGAACGATTTCACGGAACCGTGACGCTGTCATTTAAATTCCACCGCTGGTAATACCTCTCTCTATCTCGGTGTGTTTCTTATTTTCTTTCGCATTCCTTCGTCCTCTCGCAGTCCCATTAGTTAATTCTCTTCTGTTCTATACGTGTTGCATTCTTCTTCTTTTTCTTCTTCGCATAGACAGGCGTACTCAGTGTATTTCTCTTGTAGTTCTCCGAGTCTCAGTGTTCGTTCATCCCCCGGATTCTGAGCCGTTGTCCCTCTATCTTCATCGCGGCAGCCACTGCGTAACCATTGTGCCATGAAATTGGACGTCATTCACGTAGCGAATGTCCATGACTCTTTCACAGAGCGCGCACCGCGTCGAGGCCATAACGATCAGGAAGCAGAAACTACGAACGCGTGCCGGTCGATTTTTGTGCGGGGATCTAGTGCTCACAATTTCCAGTTATACATGCGATGTAACGAAGAGCATGTTTCCGAAATATTCAAGATTTTCTAATTCTCCGTCGGAATACTTGTAGGTGTGTAATTCTTGTTGCATAACTTTTTGCAAGGAGGTAGTTAGATCGTGATTGGGTAAATAGGTGAAATGTGAATTTTCTTGTAAACAGAAGAAGGCACTTTGTGAATGAAACATAATCGCGAAGGAGACGGCTGTTTCTTCTTCTAGGTTACTAGGACGAGAAACATCGCCTAATGCGCCGTGAAAGTCTGCCTTTAGAAGGAAGGATTAGGATAAGTGACAGAAGTCTTTGCTACTGAGTCTTCGGTGTTTCCCCTGCGAAAAGCTGTTCTATCTGCAAAAAGTGCCGCTTAGGTCTCGAAAGGTGCGTCTACTCTTTTGCAAATGGTTCTTTTCGGGCCTAATGAAAAATAAAAAAAGACTGTACTTATAATAAGTGTACGAGTTAGGCCCCATTAGCGAGGGCCAGAGTCGCTCATTCGAAAAGGACTACTTTATACCTGCAGTCCGTTGTCCGTGCACAGGAAAATTATACGAAAAATCTTAGTTATTCTACAGTATCGTTTAAAATAGTGTAGTATCGGGGCCTCCATACTCAAAAAATAGGAAACCGGCACGGGAGAATAGAGAGGGAGTGGTTGGCGTAGCGTGCAAAGCCTCGGCTGATAAGCCGAAGGTCCCGGGTTCGATTCCCGTTGGGTCCCTCAATATTTTTCCGTCGTCGGTGACTACATATGGGGGCTCAGCCGGGATGGAGGCATCTACGGCTACACGAAGCCAGGAGGTGTGAGATGAAAACATGTGAGAGGGTTTGCACGTCTCCCAAAAAGAGTTGAGGAATAGAGTTTTGGCTGAGAGTGCCACTGTGTGGGGGAGTGTGCCTGAAAGTGTTGAGTTGAGTTGTGTTGCACTGCGGACATTCGAGGGCGAATGTCAGTTCAGGATGGCCGAGTGTAGTATCGGGGCCTCCATACCCAAATAGGAAACCTCGAAGGGAGAATAGAGGGGGAGTGGTTGGCGTAGCGCGCAAAGCCTCGGCTTGGTAAGCCGAAGGTCCTGGGTTCTATTCCCGTTGGGTCCCTCAATATTTTTCCGCCGTCGGTTCCTACAATAGTGTACTTAACTCTAACAATTTTATAAGTATTATTAAAAAATATTGATGCCCGTGGTTCTTAAAAATAACACGCAAGCTTTATGGCTTTTGCACATGGTGTGCCGACTATGAAGTGTTCGAAGAAGCACTCAAAGATTTGAGAACTATGTCAGTTGAGAAAATGTTAATTAACAGTGTGCTCTTTGACAGTTCTTTGGAGACTCTCTCGAAGCGTCAGAATTCTGTAGCCTCCTTATTACGATTCCAGATACACGCTGATTGGTTCATGCTAAAAAATCCTAATGACCAGTCGGCTTGTCTAATGAATGTTGTCAGCACTCTTCCAGTGCGTCCTTAGCGCGCCCTTTTTTGGAAGCGAGGGAGATGATCCCTATGCTGTCGTGAATTAGACGAAAGTCAACGGTGCGAAATTTCCTCCAAATTTGACTCTTCTTGAAAATAGTCACTCGAATATAGCTAAGCATCTGTATGGTAAATCCAAAGCCTTAACAAAATATTTTTTAACTAGTTTGGTAGGTACTATAAACCTTGAAAGTGGATTCCTTATTTTTCAACACTCTGTATGTACGGAAAATGTAAAAATTGAAAAACAATTTTACTTCATAAATTTGAGTATACATTACTTAACTAAATGAAAAGTGTATAGTAGAGCTATCGCTAGAACATTTTATACATATTCCCGTTCTGTCGGATACATCATTTCCTATTATTCCTGTACGAGGAGTGACAAGAATGTTTCGAGAGTAATTCGTTTAAAAATTTTATTTTGAAAATTATGACACCTTTGAGATTGTACACACGCGTTCCATCGGCAAAGCTATCGATCGTGACATTTCTGGTAAACACATTTTAGTATGTGTTTTAATACCCGCGTTTCGCTACTTTGAATTTCAAAAATTGACTAAAAATGCGTTCGTTTTTAAGACTTCTTTTACTCGAAGGAATAGAAAAGAGTCACGAGAGGAGCAATCAGGCGAATAAAGGGAGGCTCTAACGTTGTGATCGATTTTCAATTTAAAAATTCTTTCATCAGAATGGCGGAATGTGCGGAAGCATTGTCATCATGCAATTTTAGGTCGAAACATAACACAGAACTCAAACACATCTTTATTTGAATCAACAATATTTAGGGAGGAGCATAACTGTTTACATTCTTGCCACTTTGACAAAATCAAATTATTCTTCAAACTTTATTCTCACATCGTATATCTTTTAAACTCTAAATCTCCAGTCAGTTACCATATTTCTCGCTGACCCCAACGCTATCCTAACGCAAAGAAACAAAGAACGAATACAAAGTGTTCACACGCGTTCCAGCAATGTTTTCAATCATCAATATTCTAACATTCCCACACATTCAGACGTTCGTCAAAATCTTCGAGCAACCTAATCCGATTACCCAAGTAGTAACCGAAAACACGCGCACCTAAGTAAATTCCTAGCGAATTACAAGACGCACGTACGGAGGTGGCAGCGTTTTCGTAGCAGCGGGGCATTGTTTCATCTAATTACTTAATCGGTTTATTCGCGCGGCAAAGGCCACGAGTGTGGAATACGAATTTGCGATTCGTCGGGGATGGCGCTCGCTCACGGCGAAATAATTGTGCCCTCACAATAACTACAGTGCCGGCTAATTTTATTCGCCACGCTGCCCGTTGCCGCGGTCAGTTATTAGATCATCATAATGAACGAGCCAGGGATGGCAAACGACAGAGAGCGCGAACGAAACGAGCGCGCCCGGTCGAGAGAGAATGAGAGAGTTTTATTGTACCGTCATCGTCGAGGCTGGTGTTTTTTAGACGACCAACGGGATTATAAACGCGAGCTCGCAAAAAAAGCAGCATCGCGAGAAGGAAGGCGTCCCAGTTATCGCAGCATTTGCATTTCTCTGGCTGCTATTTTATTGCGTGTTTATATTGTTACAAATCGCGATGTGCTTGTTGCGAAACCGATAATTGTCCCTCTTTTTGAGTCAGACCATTTCAGGTATATACTCGGGATAGGGGACTCAGGTAGTGCTCGGGAGATACACTATTAACGCACAACAGTTTGCTGTTAAAACTATTGTCAGGGGCTTGCGGTTGTTCAAGCTTTGCCGGTTTTTGCACGTGTGTGCCGACTAATGTTCTAAGGCTTCGAAGGACCAGTTTCTTCATTGAAACACTAAGTTTTTATTTTATGTTCTATTTTCTACAACTAATTCAAGATATAAATTCTATTGCGAAGTGAGAGATGTTTCACTTGCGAGTGGCCAAGTGTTTCTCCCGCGAGTCAGTTTACTCCGGTGCATCGCAACCTCCCTCCATTTCGCCCTTAGCGCGTTATCTTAGGGTGGGATAAACAACGACCGGAGAAAGTGTTCGATGGACGGATGCGTTGGGAATCCTGTGGAATCTCCGCTTTTCTAGGCTTTGTTAAAGTCAAGTGGCCCATCGACGTTGGCAAAAGTCGTGAGCCACTTTTCTATTTTCCGTTCGGAGAATAGAATAAGATGCGGTCATATAGGAAAAAAGGATTCTTTTGTGAAAAAGCACTTCCCTAAATTTGCAGTTTTTCTGAAAAATACGTACAAAATAATTAAAGCTTTCATTTTCATTTATAATTAAGCAGAGTTTCATTACTGTAGCAACGTAATATTTTCAATAAAACATTTGTTTACTGAACCTCTTCAGGGACACCGACACATATGTGTACCTTTAAATTTTCCGAAAATTCCAATATTTGCCATAGAGAAAATATGAAAAGCACAATCTCCCAAAGTCTTCTAAGGAAAGTAATTTAATTGCTATCGATTTAACATGAATATAAATGTAATTACATAAAAACTTAGATCAATACATTCTAACTTTAAAAAAATCATCCCTGAAGAGGTTAAAGGAAACTTTATTTGTTTCGAAATCATACTCCTAACTTTCGAGCGGTAGCGTATATGGGCAGCGCATGGTCAGAAGCTATAAAGAAACCGTGATATTTGTTGTTTGGATAAATTCCGAAAATACAATCAGCGGAGATAAAGCTATAGATCGTACAGAAATGACACGATACACGAGTGCTTGCGTATTACACATATCCTCGCGATGCATCGGGCGGAAAGAGTTGGCGCGGCAGCACGACTTGTTCATCACGACGATCTAATAATCCTGTACACGAAGGGCGATGCGGCCGCGTGGCTCGTACAGTGGTGAGATGGACGGCTCGCTTTGTTGTAGAAATTACTGGATTCCAGGCACCAGTGGCGAGTCGTCCGCTCCCGTCCATCCTCTTTCACCGGCCTTTCCGTGCGTAACCCTTGGCCTTCTCCGTCACATGCTTGTCCATCGTGACGATCTCTGTCGCTGGTCCTTTTGTATCTCTTTTCCTATGATCGGAACGAACCACATTGAGCTTCCACTTTTGCGAGGGAACTATCACCGGCCGATATTTGTTCGGTTCGAACGTGAGAGAAGCCGAAATATGCTATCCTCTGACTATGATCCCTTTGTAACTTTTATACCTGTCCCGTGACCGCATCCGGTGCCTAGCGCGCCAGCGTCCACGACTCATGTTCTTTTGTTTAAATTGCAATCGTTCGGAGATGGGTATGTTCCTGATACATATTGGGCTACAATTAAATCCTTCTTTCTCTTTGCTTTTGCAATGTCCAGTGATGAATGATGGATGAACTAAGTTTGTACAGGACTGAGATGTGTCCACGGTATTGATAGAATGGTGAAACTTGGAAAGATTATCGATGCTGTATTATACAAAAGGTTCGTGGAAAAAATTCATAAAAATTATTTGTGTGAACTGTCGTTTAAATCTACAGGGTGGTCCACGCGCATAATTTTCTTGCCATGGTACCCTAATAATTTTTTACGTAGAATGAACAGAGGAATCGATCTGTGCAACAGGAAATTGGCATTTTCATTTAAAGAAATGATGGAACTGTTGCACTTAAAAAAAATCTAAGGGCCCACAAATGTAGTGCTCTTCGAGCTATTTATCTTTCTCCTTTGGAATTTTTTCATAAATGCATCAATAACGGAGTTATCACCTGAAGCAATTGCGTGGACCACCCTGTATATTACCACCTTCAAAATACTCTCCTTCAGCGTTAATACGCTTAATTCAGCGTTGTTTCCATTGCACCAAACAGTGTTCTAGCTCTTCCTTCGAAATGCCTTTCAGCACCCTCGTTATTTCTCGTTATATTGCTTCACGTTCCCAAAATGCTCTCCTCGTGTGACATTTTTGACTTGATACAAGAAAATAAAAAGCATTCCACGAATTTTTTATCCACACCTCGTATGTGAAAAATATTAAACGTGCTTTCTTTTTATCGCTGCACGTTGGTATTTCTGTTTTCTATTGGCCGCATACAGATGGACCGAAAATTTTACAAAAGATTCTGCGTGTGAGTTTAACCTACGTGAACAAAAACGATGAGAACGTGAATCTGCAAGTATTTTTTTCTGAAATACAGCAATCTGTTTCATAATAGGTTTTATCGAGCAAACCGTTTTTGGGTTGCACTACAGTATTTGGGCCCACGCTTATTGGGTCGTATGATACATCGTTGGAAAGCCGTTGAGTAGAGAAGTCCAACATGAATGATCATTGCTACCGCAAATGTCCCATTCAGAAAATATGGATTAAAATGTGTAAATGCGGCACTATCGTGAACGCCACAGTATGGCCGAAATCTACCTAACCCAAATCTAACTCAAACGTAATCTCATACACACCATTACTACAATAATACTTCGAACACATGATTAGTTGCATAAGGTCTCAATTCACCCCTAAATACAGGGTGTCCCGTAACTCTTCGAAGATCCGGAAATGGGGGGTTGCCGGGGTGACTCTGAACAACTTTTTCCTTTACCAAAATGTTGTTTGAAGTTTTGTTTTTGAATTATTAACGAAAAACACTGGCCAATCACAGCGCCCGTAGTGCCCGCGCTCAGGGACGGACGAACAGAGATTCACCCGCGTGCTATCGTGAACGACGCGTACGCGTGACTTCTCACTTTGCACCGCTATTTTCATAAGGCTTAGAGAAATGGTTTTTTGCCGTCATTCCGACGTTTGTATAAATTTTTGAAAAAACTGCAATTAGTCGGAATCGCGAAGAAAATAGCGAAGGTCGTTTTTACAACTTTTGTATCTGAGCTCGTAATGAAAATTTAAAAAATACGTTTTGTAGATCTATGTCAATGACACGCACTCTGAAAATTTCATCGTAATGACAAATGTACTGTGATCTTTTTGCAAAAAGAATGTATTTTTTTTATCGTATTCTAATTTGACTTATATTTTCTGAATGGAACATTTGCGGTAGCAATGACCACCCACGTTAGACTCCTCTATTCATATGTTTCCAATGGACCCAAATCCTATAATACTACCCGTCCTTGTATTTCAATTCTTCTTCATGTAAAGTTACTCACGAAAGTATTCGAACGTTAGCAATCCACGTCGTTATTAAATAAAATAGACTCTTTAGATTTCAATTTTCAAAATGGGATTATAACTGAAGTAAGATGCATGTCTTGAATACAGAGTGCACCGTTTATGGAAGTCACAGAGGTATTCGAATGTGTAAATGAATTTTGAATTATTTAATGTTAGATGTGGTTAATGTTAATGTAGTTGAGTTCACTTTGGCATCAATAACACGTCTAACAGAAAAGTTACGTACAGTGAATGTAAAAGTATTCGTACACCTATAAAACGGAATAACTTTTTTAAAATTGGGCCAAACGACTTGAGTTTTTCTTTTTTTAGGAGTTAGAAGGATTAGTTTACTAGATGACGTGTATAAAATTTTTTGAAAAAATTGCAATTTGTGGAAATCGCGAAGAAAATTGTAAAGGTCACTGTTTACAACCTTTTTACCTGAGCTTGTAACGAAAATTTAAAAAGTACGTTTTGTAGATCTGTGTCAATTGTACACATGCTGAAAATTTCATCGAAATTGGTTAATGTCGCTATGAGTTACAAACGGTTAAAGATTGTGAAAATCGCACTATTTCACTAATAGATCTGAAAATTCTTACATCTTTCGATGCCTGTCGCTTGTTTCTCTCCATCAAGTATTAGGACACTTGCTGAACATGAAGTATACTGAAATCTACTAAAATCTGCTGAATTCTAGTAAAATCTACTGTATGCTACTAATATCTATTGAAATCTTTTAAAATCTGTGGAAATCTACTGACATCTGCTGAATTTTATTAAAACTTACTAATGTCTATTGAAATTTTTCAAAATCTGCGGAAATCTACTGAAATTTACTAAATTTTCCTCTACTGAGATCTATTGAATTCTACAGATGCCTACTGAAATCTACTAAAATCTACTTACTGAATGTGAAGCAAGCCTCGTGTTATTAGAAGTTTAATATAAAATTATTTCATACACAGAAGTCATTACAAAATTATTAAGATCCTTAAAAAAATTATTTTTTCTAGAATTGCAAAGTGTATCGAGTACATATGTACACTACCGGCCAAAAGTTTGGAATCACCTCCCACTTTTCATCGATATTAAATCTGCTGCTAATTTTTTACAGATTTGAAGTTTATCGCAATTCTACTTTTATCAATTTATCTCATATCAATTGATTCGAACGATAAAAAAAATTCTCAAAGTCGCTGACTTTTTTCTGGAAGTTTTTGTGTAAACTGCTATGCTCAGTGATTCCAAACTTTTGGCCGGTAGTGTATGTCTTATTCTAGACAATATTTACAAATATACAAATTCTCTAAACGCCATAAAATTACTTTCAAAATAGCAAAGTAGATTCTTTAAAAAAGAATAAGACAGCGAGGACGAACGTGATAAATTTATAAAGTAACCTTACAAAAGAATACCTCGTGGGAGCATTAATATTAATTAATTTCTAAATTAATCCATCATCTCTCTACGATTATTACGGAGACACGCAACTGTTTCCAAGGTAAAAGCAATTGAGGAGTCCGGTGCAAGAAGGAGCTGTGCTAGAACAGTAGCGTTGCGAGATATTAAACCTTTTATGAAAAGTAGCGTTTCAATAGAAATTGCATAAAATCAGCACTCCTGTTTCTTAAACTTCTCAATATGAAGACAGTGCATCTGACAAAAAGGTCTATGAAAATTGGATTAAAAAAGAAGCTTTACAAAAACTATTCTTATTACAAAATATTTAGTTAGAGCTATTTTACTTGCATTAGAGTGCGTGGGGATATTCCGAATGTGAAATCTCGTTTTTTAACATTTCGTGGCATAGCTGCATCTTGCGCTGCACCCCCAATTGTCTCAAAGATGGCAGCAATTAACAACGTGTTACTAATCAAAATTAATAAAGTGAGAGATAGATCAAGCGTAGTATCAATCAGTAACTGTCTCCCTTCGTCTTCCACTGTCCTCGCTATACCTTATTCTCGTCTCCAAAAAGTATCTGCGAGTCTTACTCGGAAGTCAGCGTACTCTTGGACTGCTCCCGAGGACGCTGACTGAGCTCGCAATCGGATCAGGAGCCCTGCCGCATTGCGGGGTGCAACCCCTCCTCTCTCACTCTGTCTTCCACTTGAATCGTTCCTTACCACCCCCTTCGAACGTGTATTGACAGCACGCCGTCGAGCATTCTACGTCCTTTCAAAGATCCCTTCGTTACTCGTCCTTTGCCCCGTAATTACCACAAGAATTACAGAAGCCCAGCCAGAAGGAATCATCATTGGTATTTTATTGGCGGGGTAAATCCGACATGAAAGAAGGATATTGTATGCGTGGCCTCGGCAAATACAGCGAACAGGGTCGAGAATTTCAGTTTTCTAATTGCTGTTTATGTCAATTAAATACGGTTGTACGTTGAGTAAGTTTTTGACGCTGGTGGGAAGAAAGGATGTCAAAGGGTTAGAGAACTGGATGACGATTATTTTGCACGGTAGTGTGGTGTTAAACAACGGGTTTAGCAGTTTGGGTTAAAGATAGTTATTTAGGTGGAAGAATGGATACTTGACAAGTTGGGGAAATTAGAATGATAAGATCTTGTTATTTAGCGAACATGATAGATAGAGGAAAAAATAGGGTAGTGAAGAGAAATTACTTATCTAAAGAAAAGTCGTAATTATTTTTGCATCCCTTGATATGTTAATATTGTTGACGGTTTCTGTTAATCATTGACACATAAATTTGTTAGGATTCGAATTAATGATATTAGCTATAATAATTCGATATTTATTATTATCTCAAATTTAGGAATATAAAATTCGTATTTGAATAATTACTTCACAGGCCAGTTTCAGAATAAATTTGGATTGTATGAAATTTCAAAAGGAATGTGACATTTTTGGAATTTCCATTACTTTATCAAGAACTGATAATTCCTTCTATTTTATTCCAGAGTTTTGAGGGGAAAAAAATTAATATCACTCGTTTAAAAGTTAAAAATTTCACAGGCAAACTTTTCTCAAAGTGAATACCAAATAGCATTTAGCTTGTGGCCCTTTGAATCATTGCTAATACATGTTACATCGATATCCTTTGCCTTGGAACTTCCTGAAAGTGTTATTCCTAGAATTAACGTCTGTATATTTCGGTTTACAGTTCATTTTGCAGGGAAACTGCACAGAAATTACTAGCGAAGTTATTTGTAAAGTCTTTCTAAATTAAACTTCACCAGAATTCGTAAAATGATGTTTATAAATATTACATTTTCCGTGATTTTTTCAGGCAATATAAAAGAGTGGTTCAACGTTAACGGCTACACGTTCCATTAAAAGATTCATATACTAGATTTTTTAAGTACCAATTGTGTCTTTGTTTGCAAATTAAAGCAATTTTTCATTTTCCTATTTACCAACAAAAATAGAAAATAGTATTATGTTTATTATTTGAAGTCTACTTGTGCTAAAACATTAAAGAGCACCAAAATTGAAAACACTCAAGGAGTACATTATTTCCTTCAACATTTATAGACAATGGAAAAAGATTACTTTCGTTGAATTGCTTAAGGAAGAGTCCAAAGTACACCTAAACGAAAAATTCAATATTTATAATAATGTGATCTTAATTAAGAAAGGTAAAATAAGCAATTAGAAAGAAAAATCTAAGTCTCAATGTCATTCTTCGCTAAATTTTGTTCAATACTCTTAGTGCTTGGAATAAAAATATGAATACAAGGTGTTTCATATTTTTCTCAGCAAACTATGTCAGACTCGGTCTTCTGAGCTCGATGTGTCAAAATTTGGAAAAAACCTAGCCTTAACTCGGGTGCCGTGTCACATCTAGAAACATCTACGACCTTGTAATTAACGATTCTGAACCTCGTTGATAGAAGATAGACGCCGTTGTTTTTCGTTGTTGTTTCTGTGATGATTATTTCTGATCTGCTCGGTTTCGGCTGTGAGGTGACGTAAGTCGATGCGTGTCACCTTTGACACGCGTGTCATAGGTTCGTCATCACTGGTATAGACTAATGAATGCTTTATTAAAAAGTTGTGCACAAGATTGGAAAGAATAACGAATTAAGTAATTCACTTTTAACTAAGCGCGCGCTGTTGTGTCTACTGGAAGACATCTTCTCAATGGTAATTTCTATAAAATTTTGATATTGAGAAAAAAAACTAGGAATGGTGTTTGTAATTTTTAAATGAATTGTCTATAAATTTTGAAACTAGTAGTGTGCAAAAGATTAGACGTAGAAATAAATTCTTTCCAAATTTTTGGTACAATTAATATTTTATTTAAAAATAGTGAAAACAGTTCAATCGTCGAAATAATTTCTATTATTGTTGGATGATCTTTCGTCATTTTTCTGGTAGCTTGCTAGTACCATCGCGATAGATACTCGGTAACTTTGAATCAATTATGTGAATCCGTAATCAATCAGAATCAGAAATATGTATCTGATGTTTGAAATTAATTTACTAAGTTATTGCAATATCTTAAATTTTCTCGAAAAAAGTGCACATCTATAATGTTTATAATTGTCCAATTATCACTGTTGTTTATTATAGCAACATATACTATCTGTCGATAGAGCTACTTAAATTATCTCCTGCTCTTTTCCCTTTATATTTGACAATTTAGTGCCTCCAGATAATCGACAGGAAGTACAGCCATTCCGGTCCTTTAGCGAGCTAACATCGCTGATGATAAATCGGACTGGAATTTTGCCCGACGAAATCTAACTCTTAACCGATTTACGTTTGCTCCCGGCAAACTGTTCTTACAGGGACAGCGAATAGTCACTTACAGTTGAAGTTTCTGCGGCGTGAAAGAAGCATTCGCTTGTTTATCGAGACGCCGACAAAGGAGTACGCGAACTAGCCGTGCACAAATCCCGAATTTCCTCCCATTTTGCATGCGAAAATATTACGTTCTTCCGAAACGAAATGTCCTGAAACCGTGGCTGTGCTTTAAATCATTCATAAGCTCTTGCTTTCCGTGAACGTGCTTGTATAATTTAACTTTTGCTTTTATCTTGCCCCTGTTAAAAGAAAATTCTTTATGGGTGTTAGATTCGTTGCAGCGGTTTAATGGAATTCGCGTAAGTATGTTGAACGCTGTATTGTATTCTAATATCTCAGTACTTTAGTATGTTAACCCTTTCGCGACGGCGGAACTAGCCATCAGTAGCGATATTCAAAATTCAAGGTGCCGCCATTTTGTAAATTTTGACTACTTCTTTTTCATTCTGGTTCACACCATAGTCACAGTCGTACTAATCAAGAATCCCTTTGGTTTCTTCATTTCGGATAAACAGAATGGGCGGAATCGTGTCAGCCAGTAGGACACTTTGTTTCAAAGGGACCGCACTGAATGATATATAATTCAGACAGCTCTGATTATTTTCACTTGAAAAAAATTGTGAACTTTCTTAATACGTGAATAAATATGTATGCAAAATGCCGATACTGAGAAACTTATACTTTCCTTGCAAAAAAATCCCTAAGAAAGACTAAAAAACGACACTCTAGACTAGAATACCCCCTTAAGCCTAACAAAAGTAAGTTGAACATTTGACTGCTATCCAACGAACTTGTGAATGCACATCCCGTTTGTTTTCTTCCGTCGAATTCCTGTCTGTTTATCCGTTACAAAGTTGAAACAATCGATAAAGGAAGACTTTATTTGTCCATTGGCAGTCATTGAGATAATTTCGATCGAAACGAAAGAAGAGATTGATTTGTGCTTGAAAGAGAATGTTTCGCGTGATCTCGGAATGATAAATTCTCGCGTGTTTTTATTGCCCTGATTTCAATTCGACGAGGAATTTCCTTTAGTTTCGACGTACTTCGCGAAAAACAGAAAAAGCAAGAAATTCTCCATTTGTGGAGACAAATCGATTCCCAATCGTTTCGTTTCACGAAACACTCATTACTCATTTCATGAACGGAAAAGCAACGGGAAGGCCAATTCGTGTGATACAGAAAAAAAGCGGTTCAAATTATTTGTCATCTGGGCAATTCCTCGAGATAAGAACGTGAATTATGAGAACCACGTAATCGGTTCTTTTCTGTCGATCGATCGTTAGAACAGTTAATAAAGCTGTTCAATTTTTAGTGGTTGGACGTTACGTGCATTGGATATTTTTGCATATACGGGAATCAGAATAACCAGAAAATCTGGAAAATTTCAGAGTTCATTGTTGTACAATAGTAACTACTTATTACTGCATTTCTTGTAATGAAAATTACGAAAACCCTTCAATTGAAGATTGGATTATGTGCTACGATTGAACACGTCTAGAGGTTATTTATGCGACTTTTGAAAAAAATAGGTAGGTGTAATTAGTGTAGCGTTCGTGATTACCCCACGGTAGTTAGGAAATCACGAACACCAAGGGTTTTGACTAAAATTGATTATAGTAGTATATAAACAAATAACTTGTCTTTGAGCAGAAGCAACAAAGAAATTGTTATCGTTCCAATATTTTGTTTGACTCAACCTTTTCCTTAGGTATTCGTAATTACCCCACTCTCCCCTATATTACTTGACCAATATTTAAAAAAAAATTTCAATGGTAGAATTTAGTATTATGTTAATTATATTAATAATGTATTTCTCTATAATATTTCTAAATCACCTATTTTGTTCGATGTTTCCAGTGTTTTCCTCTTTGTATTTGTTATTGTAATTTCTTTTGCACTCCTTCATAACAATAAAGTGGTTTCTTACGTAGAAGACGTACCTAATTAAAGCGTAATGAGATTTTTTAACGAAATTTCACGTAAAAGAAAAATTTAAAAATTGTCATTTGCCGCGCACACACGATGAGATTTTTGATGAGAGCGACAAATCTAGCGGAGGTTGTAATTCTCTACTTCGATTATTACCGCACCGCGTATGGTTGGCTCCCTACGACCGTTTCGAGAGATGCGGATGATTTAAAAGAAATGATGGTGCCGTGGATTTTAATGCAATAAATGTATTAACTATCCTTAAAACTAAATAACAAATTGGCTCGAAAAACTGTTACTATTAACAAGATATGGCGCGTCTTCTGGAGACTAAGAGTGATGGTTACGGACTGATCTAAGACTCTTCTCCTCGAACTTTTCTAAGGGCTGTCTATTTTGTAATTGCGTGTAAGTGTGTGTTGGAGAAGCAACGATGTATTGAAAGAGATTTGGTAGGGGGGCACAGTGGTCGCATGGTACGATACTGGGTGTCGACCGGCAATTACTTTTTAAATTTCGCGGGTTCGTCACCAGTACGCGTTGTAAAGCCAAAGACAATAAAACGCACACGTTAAATTAAATATTGTAGGACGGTTGATGGTAACACTCTTTATTAAAACAGTGGATTCTAGGTACAAATCGCCAGAAAGTACGAGTATAGGCGCGACTCGGGCGGTCTTCAGCGAGAAGTCGCGGGCGCGGCGATTGTCACGGGGTATTACGCCTTGACGCGGTCAGATTTTCCAAAGGAGGGAGGGTGATAGGGGAAGGAAGAGTGTAGAGAGGGAAGAGAAATTGTCGTCTATGAACCCGCGAAGGAGACGTCTGTTTTCTCGGAGCAGGTAGTGTGGGAGAATTTGGAGTCAGCCTAGAGGTATCACTATAACCCGCGTAGGAGCGTCTGCCTCTAGGAGGTGGGTATTGAGATTGCTACGGCTGGCAACACGCCTTAGAAATATCGGATTGAAAGATTAAAGGTTTGGTTTATGGCAGTCAATTTCGTGGGTATTCCGCGGAACAAATTGGGAAGTGCTCAAATTTCGAATAATCTGTAAATTGAATCTATCGTCGGTTGCGTGTTAAATTGTCAGAGCACGTTAATAGTGGCCAGCGGTCTTTATTTTATAGTGCCAGACCATTTCTTTTTAGCGATTAATGAAAACTCGAAAGCAAGTTGCGACCGCACGAAAAAAATATCGCCGTAATGTAGCGTACCATGGGCTCGCGTAGTATGCCTGAGCTCGTGAATAATTTAAAAGTAGGTAATTTACTACGTGGTCACATCAAAGCAACTAACTTATTGGCAAAATAAAATATAAAAGTGTACCGAGAGTCAGAGGTACGTATGTTCTGCATGAAATGCATAAATAAAAGCTTAAATCTTTGGCTTGATAAGAGCTCGTTCGTGTTCCTCTAAAGATTTCCTATTTGCATGTACGACGTGTGGTACTTTAAAAAGTTTTTATTAACACGTTGACTGCCAAGCCTATTTTGAAGAAATCTGTTCTAGACGCCATTTTTTTTCAATTTATTGTATAGAATTAAACAAACACATATTAATTTTTATATTATGACTTTAATTTTAATTGTTTTTTTTTTTTTGCAAAAAAATGCTTTCGAATTATCTCGTGGTCGGTCGTCTCCGAATAGGATGTAACTTCTACCAGCAAACTGCCAACTACGAGTTATCTCGTAGCTTGGCAGTCAACGTGTTAAACTGAAGTACAGCATTTTTGATTTTGCCGAATTAATGTTACTGGTGACGTAATATCGACATTCAGATGAGGTATGTTTTTGAAAATATGTGAAAACCTTTTAGATTGATATTTTATTGTAAGACATTTTTGTAAATATTTTGAAGTCTCTTGATTTAGTTTCAAGGTACATATATTCAGCGTATTATTAGATGAACTGTGTGTCAGTTTTATACAGTCGCTTTTATTTAGAAACTGCTTACCATTTAATAGTATTCTACTAGATATTATGCTTGTTAACAAATTAAGATACAAATTAATATTACAGTTACAGACTGTAATACAATGCAGCATAATAAATCAACGTTAAAAAAATGTTTATTTAACATTGCTACAAAATATAGGAAATTGCACAACCAATAACATTATTTATTGTATCTACAATTAGTTTTAAAATAAATAACAACATTTGCCATTTATATAAAAACTTTAAAGCATTCTAGGTCAGGTTTATTAAAGTAAATTATACATTCACAATCATACGTAAATATCCTTCTTCGTCGATGTTCACATTAAAATATTCAAGTCACCACGATATTTATAAAATTGATAGCCTCAAAATAATTCAAACGCAACCAATGTCCTCCTTTTCCAATTGAAAAATCTTCGCACTAAAAATGCTAACATCTACTCGAGCGACTTTACAACCGAAAGGAAGCCCCCAAATCCGCTACACAAAAGAAAGCCACAACGGAATAACTTAATCATCCTGTTGAAAGGATGCGACGGTCCCTGAGTGCAGTGCTATTAAATAAGTTAACGAGGTGTTTAATCGGGTGAACGAAGCTGGCGGAATTGTTCAGACCCGGATCGAAGTATTCCACGAAACGATAGTCGTTCCCAAGCGACCTTCCTCTTCTGCTCCATTCTTCAACGACGCGTATGTATAACTAGAAGTGCCTCATCTCCTTGCAAGTGTAGTTCGCAGAGATGCGGTGCGTTGCACCCTGGAGTGCCACAACTCAATTTCGGGGTATTTCGGTTGATTTACAGATCAGGCCAGGGTAACCTAGCCTCGTCGTGTCCCGGCAATCCCTTATTCCGTCTTCCACTTTATTTTCCTTTTCCTTGGCCCGTTCTTACGTTCCTCGTGGATTAGTCTGTTCACCAGGCAGTCGTCTTTTCCTATCTTTCGTTTCGTGTTCTTTTCATTACTCCTTTGTAGAGGACTTAGTAGTCGATTCCGCGAAATCCAGGTACACTGATGTTTAATTGACACTAGAACTACCAGCCGGGTCAAAGTGACCCATTAGCAACTTTCGAAGAAAACTGGTAGGTATTATCGTTTGTAATTTTCTGAATTTATTTTCTACATGCAGGCATGCTTCTCTTTGTATCGATATGAATCTAATTTTCCAGTCAAGTTTTGCTTACATAAAAATTTACTTTTGGAAACTCGCTAATGGGTCATTTAGACCCGGCACAGGTAGTTCTAGTGTTAATAATAGGACATACAATTTTTGGAAACCGTGTGCGTGTCAACCACGTGATTTTTTTCTGATTATATCCGGTCTAAATTTTGCATTAATTATGAATGAAAATTTTGTATCGATCGTGAAAAGAAACAAATGGCAATCAATGAGGGGATGAAGGAATGCTAAGATAAAAGTACAGAGGTTTGGCGAATTACAAACTGGTACCCTACCCCATATCCTACGCTTTTTGCTGAATTACCTCTTGCTCAATAGTGGTTGTTAGCAGAGAGGAGGGAAGAAAAAGATATAGAATAGATGGCAAGGCTACCTAGAAGACCCGTGCCTTAGACACGAGGGACAGTTCAGGTCAGAGATTGTATTTGTATGAATCTGAGCCAAGACTGGGGCCTTATGAGAAAGATTAATATTTCTCCGATTAGTCTCTCTGGTGTTGAAGTAGAAAATACCACCACTCATTAATTGTATAAATTACACTGTTGAACAATCGTAACTTTCCCAATAAACGTTATCCACATTGTTATATTGGTCGTGGATGATCTAGTAAGTATAATAGTATCGTGATGTTCGAAATATTCCCCACTTCCTCTTACCTCACTATCACGCAACAGTATAATGCAATAAAGCAAGCAATAAAATGGCCGTGTAGTGTGCTTCGCGTGCTCGTTGTACAAGCGTAAACGAATACAATGTCACATTTGTATATCATAATTTAGCCATATTATTGCAATTATATTTCGGAAACGCAACGGAGGGACCGTGTAACAAGAACAATTATACGCAGTTATAATCAGTTAACTGTTAATATCGCAGTATTTATCGTTCGCATATGGTAATACAAGCTTGTAATATTTTAAAGCACACACGCACGCGTTCGTATGCACATATACATACGCAGGATTCGAACAGTCGTTTCGGTTCACACGAAATTTCGCTTCGAATTCGCTGCTACGTTCACGCAGATTCTGCAGAACCATTACGATGCGTTAAAATCGCCATAAGTTTATTTCACTACGTGGTTTTTGCGCAGCAAGTGCAACTGCATTCGTAGGACTGTAATTTTCCACGTAAGCACAGCTTGGAATTCAAAATTGCTTCAGCAGATTTAGTAGTTTCGAACCATTCGTTTCTACCGGAAAAAAATTTAACCACATTTCATTGTCGCACTATTGACAGACGGACAAATTCGCGCCGGGCAGAGATTGTGACTAATAACTCTTAAAATTATTACAGACCATACCCCCACTTACAGAGGAGAGAAACACTCCTACTTCAGCATTTTTAAGATAGAAAGACAAATTGTGATAAGAACGAGTGTTAAGTCATTAGGATTAGTACGTTTCCAGACGCGGGTCTGGAAATTCCTCGGTCTTTCGCAGCGGTCATAAACTTGGGAGGCCATCGAGCATTTTACTTTCGCTTTGAATTTCGATGTTTTTTTCTATGGCCATTGTGCACATCTGCATGCCATACTTTAGCTTTCTAGTCCTTCTAGCGTCGAAGCGCTACTCAGATTTGTTACCTGCTGCGCCTATTGTTCGAGACACGCGGAGTTCCCGCGCGCGTCACTCAAGGTTGCACAGGCACTTGAGAGTGACCGTTGACTTGGGGGCATCACCTCAGTTAGTTTTCGGTACCTAATGATTGCCAATCGCGTTAGATTCAGCCACCTCCCTTGTCGAGTTTGAAAATGTAATTGACCAACCCGCGTGTCTCACCCCCGTTGAAGACTCGTATCCGAGGTGTCTTGGAAGTGTCCGAGCCCTCGATACACAGAATTCATCTGACCACCCTACGAGTTGTTCTTCAGAGATTAGTCAATATTAATAGTTATTTGTCCTCCTAAAACGGAGGTGGTCCTTCGAGAAACGAACTTAGTAAATTTAGTCGGCACATCACGTGCAAACTCGACAAAGCTCGAAAGTTGTTTTGCAACTACCACGAGCACATTACCTACTGATGTTTTAGTTTAAATCCTGACCATTTATTTAAAATACTGATTAAAAATTCTTTAAAATACTGACCCAATAAACAGCAGCCATTTAGAAAGAGCACTTTTTCTTCTTTAAAATCCAGGAGCAAGTTAGTATACATTAGTCAACTAGGAATATGTCAACCTACTTTACTCAATTTGCTAACTCTTTAACATTTAATATCTTGCAAACCGTACAATATAGGAAACTAAATTTTCATGCAAGTTAATTTCTCATGTCTACCAATAGGTGTGTTGAATTTGAGAAAAGTCGGTCACATAGTGACAGAAAGTGTGTAATTTGGCGTGGAATGGCTCGTACAGTTCTCACTGCTGACGAGCAGATAGACACACCTTAATTGAAGCGTGGGCGACAGCATTGGGAGAATCGACACTACAAGAGAGAGATAAGCAAAAAGCGAGTCTATCTGGAAACCCCGGAGTGGCTGGATGTTAACCGGGCTTCAGGGGATTGAGCGATCAGTTTTTGGTATTATCTATCTATGCGACAGACAAGGTGGCTGGATGTTGTTCAAAGACGATCTGCAGAGAACCGAAGTGGCTGAGTGTTGACCAGCCTTCGTTACTCTGGACCGTGCTGTGCCGTACAATGGATAAGTGGACTGGCAGGATGTTGACCGGACTTCACCATCTAGGTGCATCCTACCTATCCTAAAACATGGAGTAACTGTGTGCTGACCGGTCGTCGTGTTCGATTCTGAATATAGCAATAATCCTTGTCGTATACTACATCGAGCAATACCGGTCACTGAACCAATCGAACGTCGCCGAGTATCGGCGCCCTCCGAACTACCCGAATACAGCCGACCGTATGCCGAATAATCCCGATTATTGCGTTCGGGAATTCGACGAAGACCGCCGAACCGGTCCGATCATCGACGTTGCGTTAGCCGCCATAATAATTTGTACAGTTGGTGGAAGCGATATATGTAGTGAGGTCGTAGGTTAGAATATTAACACATCCTCTACCATGTCGCTTATTTTGCGATGCACCGCCGTCACTCATATATGAGTGACAGCGATTTTTTCGTTAGAGGAGCGTCGCTCGTACCTTCTGGACCGTAAAGTAGCTTTTTTCATCATAGATGATGTTATTAGTTTAGATACTACTTCCTTCATATTTGCCGTTCATAAGCGTGTTTATTTCTTGACAATAACTGCAGTTTTTGGTCTAACAAATACAATGCTTATTCTATGTCGTGACTCAGAGGAAAGAACATAATCTGCATTCAAAAATTGTAACCTGATGATTATTACAATTATTATAAATATTCCTCGTAATTCTAATTATAACATGGGCGAAGAAAAAAAAGAGAATACGGAAATAAAAGTTATGTAGTATCGGGGCCTCCATACCCAAATAGGAAACCGACAAGGGAGAATAGAGAGGGAGTGGTTGACGTAGCGCGCAAAGCCTCGATTTTGATGGGATTCCCGTTGGGTCCCTCAATATTTTTCCGTCGTCGGTTCCTACAGTTATTGTATATTCATAATAAAGATGTCATTCATATATGAGTGACACGGGCCAGAACGCAAATGAATAACCCTTTAGGCCCATGTCACTCACTTTTCAAAGGGTGCTAAATAAACTAAAAAAGATAGAAATTCTTATACAGAATGATAAAAAAAATGAGAAAAGTGTTTGAGTCATTTTAAAAGTTTGCTTAAAATGGTCTGGTAGAGACTATTAAGCGACGACACCGATTTGTGTAAGCACACCCAAAATTGCACGTCAGTTGTGAATTGATCTTTCATTAAAACTATGTGGTATTAAGCCTTCGTTGCCTCCTGCTCAATAGTACACTGAACCCTCGTATAACACGATACTTGTGCAACGCGGTCTATAAATTGTAGCAACTCTTTATCTTTTCATATATATTTTTCACCACGCGGCTTAAAAATCAAATTTTATGTTCGTTAAATTGAGTCTGACCTGAGTCTCGCATAACACGATTTACATATATAACGCCCAACCTGACTTAATGAAACCTAACATCCGCGTTATACAAGGCTTACCCGTATTTGTCGTATTGGTAAACGTTAACCTGTAGCTGTTAAGGATTAAAGCGCAGACAAATTTTTTAATTATACTGCAGAAAAAGCAATTGTGAGTTGACATCAAACGACTTTGAACAAGGCTAGAGCTCCTTATCTCTCGCAAACTGCTGTGTGCTTTAACGCTTGATTGATTTTACGACTTTACTATATCGGTTTCACTAACTGTACCGTAGAACGACCGTGCAGTAAAGGGCGTTAAGATATTCCACCAACTTCGTTCTCTATCCACCCACCGAATCCTGGCAGCCGCTGAGAACGGCACCCCAACAATTATAAACGCAGATTCGCGCGGATGTCACGCCCATGTAGAAATCGTCGTCACAAAATGATCAAAAAAGGAAGTGATTTTACTAGTTGAAAGTATAGAATAACATTTTCTCCTATGAATTTTTGGTGAAACTTATCGAATTTTGTGCGCTTACATATAAACGTACAGCGAGTTTCAATGATCCTTACTAAAACCCTAGATCTAGTAAAAATCCATTTTTTTTCAGTGAAATTGTTGTCATGTAAAATGAATACTTCCTGAGATATTTCGAATTTTTCATAAGTTTATTCAAGGTGTTCGAACGGTTCGCCGTTACATTTTCACATCTTTGGTGGTACACAATCGTATTCAAACATGTGCAATATTTCATTGCACAAATCTACAATTGATGGTTTGAGTAATACAATGCCACTTCTAACTTCGCTTTTTCCCGCAAGTTTTTATTTCCTTTTTAAACACCTTTCTTCTCTTCTTACTTCTAAGACTATTTTTTTCCGAACGGTGATTTTTCTCGCGTTTTTTCGCCTCTCGTTCTTCCTGTCTTTCCCTTCAATTCTTCAACTTTCTTCGCTTTTATTCCCCTCGTTCGCTGTTTGTTCTTTGCTTCTTCAGGCCATTTAAGTGCCTCTCCCTTTCCCCGATCATATTCTCAACAAAACGTAGCGCGCCTTGCAAATCCCATCGACGATGGAAAACTGCTTTGAATTTTGATAGGATTTGTTTCGTGAAGATGCGCCATTATGCGACATGAAGCCGCGAAAAATTGCTGCCTGGCTCAATGATAAACTTAACTCTCGTCCTAAAAGGGTCTTCCTCGTTTATCCTTTGGCGAAGAATTTGAAATACACATGATATACAGTAGTGAATTTAAAATGGTGTTCAGTTGAATATAACTTTATTTATTTCACAATATTTATTTATTGCACAATAAGTAAAACTGAAATAAGAAATGTAATATCTTGTGTCCTTTCAAGCTTTTCTTATTTTCACGCCTGTTACTAATTCTTTATTAATCCGAAAAATAATTTTCACTTGAGTGTAATACACAATTCCTTTGTTAATTGCTAATAATCCCTTTATCTCTATTTGTTTCCTTCTTATTTATCTTATCACTCCTTTTTAGAATAATAGAATAGAATTTTAATATATGCAGGTACATTTTATTTTAATACATCACGAAATCGAAGAGCTTAGCGTGATTAAGGCCTAATTTACCTCGTTAGCTGTAAATGAAGAGAAGAACCAGACACGAATCATGGTCAGCATTTTGCGATGGAGTAGAAAACAAGAAGTGTAAATTCACTTAACGTTGAACGAATTAGCGTCATGGTAGGAGAATAATTATATTACAGGAAACGACAGCGCCAAGCGTGAAGATAAAACACGATATTCGTGTTTATTCAATTATGTGGAGTGTTAAAAATGGTTTCACCACCGCTTGATCCTGCTAAGGTTGACTCAACATTAAGCGAGTTAATTTTACATTTCCTCAAAGAGGTTACATTAGAATAGAATGAAAGAAGAAAAACTGTGTAACAACGAAATGTTTAATAATCACTATTTTCATATTATTGAACGTTTTTCAAATTTTCCATATAATTGATAATAACTTTTATAATCATATCATTCATTCTTGAAATGGAAAATGTCAGAGGACAATTGGAGTGAAATTGAAATGTTAAGAAAACCATTGTTATTGTTAAAAAGGAAAAGTAAAAATAACAAGTTCTATCCCATAATATGCTTTTAACGTTAGATCTCTCTCTGTTACAAGTTACATCAACAGCTATTACATTTTGTAACTGAAAAACACAGTAATGTAACTAGATTGCAATTTTATTGGATTTTAGTATATATTAAATTCATTTGAAAATTGATATCTCAATGAGCCAGTAAATGTTGCCCTGCACACCAATTCAGCAAAAGCCCAAGGCGGACTCATATAGCATTTTGCAACGATTCGTGCCATGACACTAGATCTAACACAAATGCGTAGCGGCGGCGATGCTATGTGAAATGGCGTGGGATGCGGAGGCGCATGCGCGGAAGTAATTCTGACACCAGCCGTCCAACAGTTCTCGCATCGAAAGAACACGTGAGAACACCTCATGGATACAGAAATCGGTCTATATCAAGGCCTCACAAACATTGTCCCTCCTGCACAGAAGTCGGCTTTTATCAAGACCTTGTTTTCTACAACAAATATTGCAGGCATGTGAAAAATACAATATATCAATTAATAAATCTTTATTATAGAGATGAAACATGGTTTGTACATGCAGCTGTAACGTTATTCCAAGAGTGTCAGTGCGTGCGCATTGTTTTTCCGATACTTATCGTTAATTACAACAAGCATTGAAAGTGTTTGCAAAATAAAATATGCCACTAAAGATATCTGTATTTTAATAATAAGTAATTTCAATCTTGTTACGCTTCAGTCACCGTGTCAATATCTTAGCAGAGATATGTATTCTGTATTACATTACAATTTGTAAATAGTTGTATTTTATCATTTCAATGATGATTTCTACTGCATTCATTTAAATAATACGTATAATCATTGACTACAAAAATATAAAACTCAAAAACCATTCTTCATGAAGAGTAACGAGCATAATATGAGCTAGAATATCGGTATGTCAGTTACTGGTTTACCAATATCAAATGAATGCCGCAGCCGCTTCGATGCGAACTGTTGAGCGTCTGGTGTCAGAATAATTTCCGCGCATGCATCTTGCGCATCGTATGCGCCATTTCACATAGAACCGCCGTCGTCACGCGTATGTGTTACATTTACTGTCGTAGCACGAATTGTTGCAACATACTGTGTACAGTATGTGTACAAGGTGAACAACGTAAGTTGATCACCTTAATTATATCCGTTACTAATGAACCAATACAAATTCTTTTTATTTTAAATACTTTGGTTTAGAGGAGTGTACAGGCTGATTACATCTGTTTTGTAGGTCATCTTTTTTCAAAGTTATCTAGATCACCTTTAGTTTTTTAAATGGAATCCTATAATTTTTATTTGCCCAGATTTTAATAGACAAAAAGGCAAAGACGGTAAACACCGCAAAATACTTTTTGTCATTAGAACAGGAGAAATCGTGGAAAAATATAACGTAAGTACCTCTACTATTTTCGTTGTTAGTGAATTAACCAACAGCCGAAGGACCTTCAAGGTAATGGCTTTAGATTTTTCTAAATAAGTGTTTATATCAAGATCACCTTCAACTTTTTTATGTACAATCTTATAGTTTTTGTTTACGCTTATTCTATTAAGCTTAATAGAAAAAACATTTTTTTTATTTAATTGAATGACACGGCGATAAAAACATTTAGGCAAAAAGTGATTTTGTGCGTTTCGTGTGCCTTTCGAATAAAATACTGGTGCCAACGAAACATATTTACAATCATGAGTTATCAATGGTGAGGTATAAAGACTAATATTAACCGTGCAGTAACACGAGAAAGTTCACGGAGATGTGACATTAAAGAGACACCGCATGCTATTCAGCTTGTACAAAATCACTTTATACCTGAATGCTTGCATCGTTGTGTCATTCTGTTTGGTAAAAAAAAAAAAAACATTTTCTACGAAGTTCGTTGAATTTGTCTCAATGTCTGCTAGCTGGTAAGAAGAAAAAACTATAGAATGATATATGAAAAAGTTGATGGTGACCCATACAACTCATAAAAAAAGGCAGAGGAAAAAATCTAATGCCATCAACTTGAAAGTTTTTCTAAACCGTATCGTTTATCGTAAGAAAATTTTCGTTCGATCCGCTAACAATAAAATAATAGATATGATCACGTTATAGGATCCACTATGTATAATATACGAAATGAATTAAAAATTATAAATTTCCATTTAAATTTTTAGCACGATGTGTCGAGAATAATTTATGACACGAGCGCAAAGAAAGGATATTTTCGAGTTTAGAATTTCCTGTGTGTCTAATAATTCGAAATACATCTTGACAAGAGAAATTAGTTTATTAGTCAGAATTTTCGGAATTCATTTCCCTCGTCTTTGATATCTGCAGACGTGTCACAAAGGGCGGACTCTTCGAAGGGAGAAGTAACATCTATTTGTACTAGTCACTCGGTTGTTACAAATAAACGATGGTCAATTCTATAAAAAATTTCGACGCAAACCAGATGTTACCGTACCTTCTCCACGTAAACGAAAAGGCACGTTAAGAGCGCAATATGTAAATGTGTGCATTACAAGTTAACACGCTGGTTGGAAATTAGGATTTTTCGCAGCGGCTAATCAGCGAATGTATAGTTAGTTTCAGAATTAGGCTAGCATCGTGATGATCAGGGAGTTTCGAACAGTGTGAGTCGAGGAAGGAAATTCAGAACAGAAAGGTTAATCAGCAAGCAAGCTTCTGAAAAGAGCAGTTTAGTTAGCAATCAGGCTAACAAGATGTCATTAGGCTTCTCATAGGTTTAAAAAGCACTTAGGCTTCTTTTCGCAGTGAATCAGTATCATTAAGTTCCCGACACATTAATTGGGTTGTCCTTCGAGCAGAAACATAGGCAGCACTACAGTGTGCAATATTCAAGGCTGCGACAATAGCAGGGTAAAATTTTCAGTCTTAACAGACATTAATATACAGGGTGAGTCAGAAACTTTGTCCATTTGGAATATTTTCAGAATTGTTATCTACTTGATTAAGAACAATTTTTTGAAGCTACAAACTTTCAGCGGTGCAGGCTGATTTTGTAAGGAATAAGAGGAAATACATATTGTGTATAATTTGTATGATGGAAATGAAAGAAAGTATAACAGTTTATAATTTCATAGAAATTTGTATTTCTATTCTTTCATATGTTGGAACCAAACCTAAAGACATGACTCATGGATGCTGACCGCTCGCGTTGGTATCTTCGGTAAACGCCAGCGCATCCCGAACACTCATTTCTTCCAAATATTTTGCAGTTTACTTCTTAGTCACCTTGTTAAGCACTCGGATACTAACTTCCGCGTACTTGGAATATTGCACTAGGTGCCGTCTGAAGACTGAATGTATTGCGTTGAGAGTCTGACTGAATCTTTATTATTCCTAATGTAACTGATGGTTGCGCCCGGAGCGCGTCACGTCCTTGGAGCGGGGGTGACGAAGCTGGTCCTTGCTGGACGGAAATTGACAACAAGGGGGGAAAACCCGGCCAGGTCAACTCTGACTCTCCGACTCGTTCGGAAGGTCAGGTACCGAAAGGCCTCGGTAATTGCATCGGTTTCGAAGACCCTTTGGGGGTGACTTTATGATACCTTGCCTTACTGACTGAACAATAGCCTATTCTTTGATATTTGAGAAATTCTACGTGCCGCATGTTGGCTGCAGACCGGTCTGCTAAATTAAAATAACGGTTTGCTGAACTAGAAATCACGTATCATAAAATCGTCTCCTTGCTGTCCTAACACACCTAGAACCTTTGCCACATTCCTAGACCTTTTACCTCAACCCCTCTCTAGTCCCTTGCACGTCCTTTTCCGATCCCTATAAATATAACAACCTCAAAAGCGCCGATACTCATTATTTTCCATATCTTTGTACGATTCACAACGTGTTTAGACTCTTGAATAGACCTCTTGTTAAGATTTTATAAAGTGTTGTACACGTTCCATCACCCGGAATCCAACACATAGGTCACACATCAAACAGATATTTCCTAAGAGTTTTTCAGCTCCACATTGATAACCATAACAACAAGAAAATCGAAGATTGACTAAAAATTTCCAATGTCCTCTTTAGTGTTCTGATTTCCATATCGCTATTTCCATCGCAACAAACAGTATACACATACACCGTCACTGTCGAATTATACTCTCTGCGTAAATTACACGGCCGCTGAAAGAAAAATATGTCCCCTTTGTCATCGTTTCGCGACACGTGGCAACTATCTGGGCACGAGTGTAAGATTAAAAACCGTGCCGCAAGAAATTACTGGGGCTCCATATTTCGATGGTATTCTCCGGCCATGAATAACCGGCGAGCTTTCTTCGCGCGGAATTGTAACGCGATTTCATAGGATTTCAGGGACGCCCTTTTTCATGGGGCTGAGCGGCAAGAATAACAGAGAAAGCGTAGGGTTCGCCTTAATGAACGTTCCCCGTCTTTGTTCCGCGTATGCGTCGGGGCTACGTTGCTTCCTTATCAACATTAGCCAGTGAGACGCCAGGGAGAATAACATTAGCCTCTGGCGAGTAATATATCCATACTTCCCGTCATCCCTTAATGCATTATGCATAAGGGTTCGATATATCCAGGGCAATTGTATGTGTGTATATACGTGTACACGAGGGTGCACGGTCTAGGTAGTGTAGTGAGCGCGTGTTTGTGTGTGTGTATGCGCACCCGTGTGTACGGATTCGAGGGCATTCGGCGAACAATGTTCCTCTTTTGTGCCCGAAACGCACACAGCAGGGCCTAATGCGCGTGCATAAAGACAACGTCACGATGCAACGGCGTTTACCGTGGTGGCTGCTTTTCATGAATTTGTATAATCAGTCATATTTATAAATAAACTGCTAGTCATTAGTCGTGTCCTCTCCGCGCCCAGCGGATTAGATGGTCTAATAAGAGTGAATATGGGGAAGACTGCGAAGAGGAATCAGTTGAATTTGCGATGTAGACTTTATTTTATGGGGATTTTACTTTGAAAAATGTAATTGCTTTATCTACGAGAAGACTGCACATGACAGAATGTCTTTAATAACAATACATGGTATTTAATACTACACGCGTAATAATAAATAAAACTACAAGTTTTGACTAAATCATTACCGTGAGAAATAAGTTAAATAATTTTAAAAGATACGTAATTTTCTTTTGTGTGAAAAATATCTGTCACGATAAAGTTTCATTGAAAATTTCTGGCGTTTATAAAAATAAATACCAAATGTCGAGTTGAAACTTTATTAAGGAGAAATAAGACGTTAAATGTTAAATATATATTGTGTACAGTGTAATATTATATATTAGAAAATGTAGATATGGATTTGGAGCAATAGTCGTGTAACTGAAAATTCATTTTCTTATTAAGTTTATTTAAAAATTACAAAACTTTTTCGACGTTTCCACTGACAGAATAAATCCGATATTTGAATATTGCTCGTTCAATGTTTAATCTTTACGCATATATACGATGATTGCAAAACATCTATTTACATGCAAATATACGGGCGATGATTAGTGGATGAATACCAACTGTTTTTTACAAAATTGCTACCGCTTTCGAAAATTTTGTAAATCCCTCTTTTGGTAAACTAAGATTATACCAATTATTGATTACTACGTCCTTGGACTATAAATAAATTATTTCATAAACAGATTTTATAAATAAGTAATTTCAGAACCAGAAGTATCGTATTTAAAATTATATCTTATATTTTGAAAATCTGAAACTTGAATAAAGTGTCGTAAATATATAAAAATTAATTTTGTGAAAGTAAGGTGTAATAAAAGGAAAATTAATAGAATTTAGTCGTGTAAGAAATTGTGTTAGTTCAATTATTTTGCATGAAGTTTTGTGTTGCACAACTCTGTAAGTTTATACTAATTCGAATATGTTTTTATTTCAGGTAAGTCGGATGTTCTCTAAAGAGTTCTTTCTACTAAAACGTAAGTAACAGCTTGAAAGATTTATAAACGGAACAGGATATTTTCGTTGCGTATAAATTGCAATGAAGTTCTCTTAAAGCTGAATGAAACGGTGCTTTCAAAATGAACGAGCTTAAAACCGGATGTAAACACAAAATATGTGTTAAACAAAAACAAATAGGTGAAGGAAAGACGTAAACTTAAAGCAATTCAAATAATTGTCAAATAAAATACATTATCCCAGTCAGAAGCCAAAGTGCTTAACTCCATAAAATAAAATTAATTAAATTTGTTTTATTTATGAAAAATTAAGCACCAAGCACGTGCCTTTGATACTAAAATTGGAAGAATATCAAAAACTAGAATTAACCATATTAGCTTCTGAGTGACTTAATTAATTTTAACTCTTTAAAATACCATATCTGTTTTTCTTGTCAATATACCAATATAATTCATCGTAATAAAGTTTTTGCTACTTAATAGCAAGAACTCAATAGATATATCTTGGAATTATATTTCTGTAGTTATTTTACTTGTTGGTAAATTGAATAAGACTCAGATTAATCTAATAACGCCCAGTGTCCTCTTTTGATGACTCTTTTATTGTAACTTTTTGTGATGCTTGTAAATAATGTAATACAAGCTGTACAGCATACGAGAAATATAGTTAAAAATTTTATAATGTTGCTTTCTTGGAACGTGCTTCTTCAATTCATTGGTAGCTCCAAGTTCGTTTGTTTATCAAGAAACAAAATAATTTGGACATTAATGTGTTAATTATATAAAATATATATCCGTCTCCATTGAGATATCACCACAAGATAGTTCTGTATATTTTATTATTCTGTTACCAAGTCCGAGGGATGCTTTCTTTTTAACCTTCTTACTGTCGATTTTTAGGGTGTATTACAGTTCTCTCCTTATGTTTAACTGCACTGTTGCGTCGTGGACCTTGATCAAACCTTATGATCAGGAGTTCTGGCGCGGGTTGATGATAGTTCTCGCTGGTTCGAGGTGGAATGAAACTTGGTTGATGGATGATTTGTTTTCGGTTCGTTGATAGATGTTTAGTTGAAATTCGGTTATTCTTTTTTTGACGATTTTCCTCGTGCACTCGTTATACTGTTAATGCCCTGTTTTGAGGTGTGTAGATGTATATATAGGGATCAGGTCGGTTCTGATTGGCGGTTGTGTTATGGAGGTGGAAAACGTGGTGTGTTCTGCTATTGGTCGACGAAAGCTGTGACCTTTTGGGGGACCGAATTTGTTTACAACAAACGGTAACGAATGTTGTATGGTCCCGAGTGTTTTTGGGACCTATTGTCTGAGTGTCGCGCTGGTGCGTCCACGGGGAGTATATTGCGGTCTTCCGAACGTCGGCACCTCGGTCTGGCGGCCAAATGTGACTAAGTGCCTTATTACTATAATCCGCCGAACCGAGACTTTGTTGCGTCCTCATCAGGTCGCAACATGCATATTTGTGTATCTCTTCCATAACCGCAGGGATGTTTAAATCGTTGCGTATGTCTTCGTTCTAAGGTACCACGGTGCATTAACAGATTGTTCTCAGTATTTTCGATTGTTAATTATATTATATATGAGAATAGTTTTGGAGACAAGTTGGTGCAAATAAAATGTCGTTTTTTCAACAGCTGAAATTGGCGGGTTACCATATGTTAAATTTTGTCCCATCACAAATCTTTGTACACAATAGTCAAGAAGAAGAAATTGTACACGTGTATTGAATAGTAAACAAATTCATAATACAATTGTTTGGATATTATTATCTGACGTGATGAATAATCGGAATATTCATCTATATAAATTTAGGCTTGGAAAAACTACGATAAAAATTGCTGAAAATAGAAATTAGCCATTTGAAGATGACTGTGTAAATGTTAGGACACTTTAATGTTGATGTACAAAATTCAAGAGTGGTAACTTTTCACTGGAAATGGGCCAACAATAAGAGGATAAGGCTGCCGGTAATAACGTTTGAAGAAAAATTATTGAAAGCAATTCACGGTAAAGAATATGAAATTTTGCCACATCCTCCCCTATTCACTCCGATCTTCCCCCAGCAGACTACCATTTCTTTGAGCACCTGAATAATTTTTTAACCAATAAATTGCCCTGAAACGAAAACACTGTGAAAGCAGCATTCAAAGAATTTTTTAATTCAAACACTAATGATTTTTATATATTTTGAATAATGAAACTAGTTAATCGTTGAAATTATTTTGATTAAATACATTATTTATTGAAGAAACACAATGTATTTATAGTTTCATTCCAAAAAAACGACATTTTATATGAACCAACTAAATACAATTTTTTTATTATTACAGAAACACGTTCTAAGTCCAGTATTATTTCTAATACTTGTCAGTATGCCAAATATTGGTATCTACCTCGCGGACTTTTATTGTTTACGGGTATTTAAAAAATCTCTATCAAACACTGCGTTTGTACCTACTTCTTTACAAACGTACAACTGCATTGTATTAGTGCAACTCTAGTACGTTAAATCGCACCGAAAAAAGTAATAAAAAGCTGTAAATCTTGAAGCTAAAACCTTGAACGAGGTTGCTGAGAATGCATGCAAAACCACAGATCCAAAACTCAAAAGGGACGATCGGACGGGCGATCTCGAAAGCGAAACTGAAAATTACGGAGCAACGACGAGAAAAGTGTACGTGTACATGTATGCGTGCACGTACATACGTGTACGTGGCTCTGCTACGAAAAGGGATGGCAAATGTTTTCATTAAAAGCGAGCCGCTTTAAAATACGCGAAATTTTAATCATGGCCGAAGCCGCATTCAAAACGTCAGCCCCACCAGGAAAAAATCACAATCCCTCCACGAGTCCGCCGCCACAAAAATATAAAAGGAATAGCAAATAGACTCGTCCATTGATAACGAACCAACCAAAAATATGCTTCGAAGCGTTTCCTCCATTGGAACGACTGCCTCGATGGGGCTTCGCTCTTGTCGGCCGAAAATTGCTTGGTCAGAATTCATGCCTCGAAAAATCCGATGAAGGTTGCGCTTTTGAAATTCTCCTGAATCGATACGTGAACTTTCGACCGACGAAAGTTCAAGCAGCCAGCTTGGATTCTGTGCGATGCTTGAATCTATCGACAAATTAATAATAATTTGTCTATCTGTGCAAAGACCGCGCTGTTTGATCCGTTCGTGATGAAAGTATAAACGATAGATGCAAATGAATAAAGTATAAAGGAACTTTGTCTGGTCGTCTTCGTAAAATGTAACATTGAATAGTGAAACTTCAACGTTGTTAGATCAAACAGGTTATTTTCAACCTTTTAACGGAAGAATCGATACTTTTGACGAAAAGGTTGAATTTTTATCAGTAACCACGTTTATAGAATATAGGCGTACTTAAGTAACTTTAAACGTTATATTATTTTCACTTTGCGAAAACTTGTCTCTATAAGTTTCACTTTGAAACTCATCAAACTTCGCGCAATCTTGTGACTTGATAGAAAAATGAAAAGATAACGACAAAAGATAAGAAATTCGAATCGCCCACTTTTCACCGCGAATACCTACCAAGCATGCATACACTTACTGACAAAATCTGAGAAACAAAGGAGGGGTTTAGGAACTATTGCAAATTCTTTATCTTCTGAGATACATACTGGTTAGACATAAAAATAGCAAAAAGTCATGACGTTTCATACATCAACATTTTTCTTTTCGTTTTTTTTATAATATCAGCAATCAGAATTGGATTCCTTAGGCTAATTCGATGGCGTATGACCCAATCATTAGAGTCCTTTGGGTAACATGACGAGGACACTTTCGAGATCTCCTATCCCTCGTTTGAGGTCGATTGGAAGTGTTTTTTTGAATATATTTTTATAACGATTGCAATTAATACTGAGTCGGAGAAACCAAACAAAGTCCTTAACAAAATTAACCGCAAAATAACCGCTTTTAACAAAAACAACGCTGCGCAAATGTCTGCAGTTTTCGCGGTACTCTAGTAAGATGTCGAAGAAACCTTGGATTTAATGACTTCATGGCTCCTGGGAGGCATTGACTCGATTAATCGAACAAAAAACTCAGCCGGTATTTCAGACCATACTTTTGTGATTTTTCGCATTAACTCCGTTTCATTGGTAAAAGTGAGCTCCCAATTGACGTCCAATGTAATTCCACAGATGTTCTATTGGGTTCGAATATGAAGACTGACTTGGCCACTGAATACATTGACAATTTGTTCCATAAGAAGTGTCTTAACTAATTTTGAAGAATGTTCAGGGTCGTTGTCACGTTGAAATAACCATTCTGTCCACATTTTTTCTTTAGCAAATGGCAGGAAATGATTTTGCAAGATGCTGCAGTACACAAATCTGTCCGTAGCTTCTTTCGCTTGTAAAGGATTTTTCAATAAGAGCGATAGAAGTCTGAATTGAAATAAAACAAAGAGTACGAAAGATAATCTGGTGCTCGTTGTTTTATTCTGAAGTACATTTGATGGTATTATACATGAAATACAATATCATTTACATGACCATCACGCTTACGTTTGTTGTAGTGAACACGACAAACCCAATTTTCGATGACTCTGGCACATAAATCAGGTCGTATCTCACCAACAACACGAATGATGTTTGCTTTAGAATCGTTAACAGTTTGTAATTTGTTGGAATAAACCAGAGACTTAACCTTATAGCGGTCTTCGGGTCTTTTTTGACCCACCGCCTTTTTATATTTTTAGTAATTTTTGCTGTTCAACAGTTTGTAATTTGTTGGAATAAACCAGAGACTTAACCCTATAGCGGTCTTCGGGTCTTTTTTGACCCACCGCCTTTTTATATTTTTAGTCATTTTTGCTGTTATCAAGTTTACGTTCCTTAACATTATTTTAAACGTTTATTGTCTAGGTTCATATGTCGTATTAGAAACAAAAATTATTACACATAAGGTCTTAGGTCCTTTTTCACCCAAAAGTCTTAAGTGTACAGTCAAAACGAAGAACGCAATATGGTTAACATGACCCCGCAAGGAAAGGTCTAATGGCGTCAAGTTGCAAGATCTTGGTGGCCACTTGTCAGCTTCATTTCTCGAAATACACCTATTATTGAACTTCAGTCAAAATAAAGCGATAGTTTCAGCAGCTAAGCACTACTGAATGCAAATGTCACATGGCTCTGAAAAATTCAATAACAAACATGGCGGCTGTGACAATTCAAAGTTCTATCGCACTTATTGGAAAACCTTTTATTATACTAAACATCTTAGAAATGAACCATTCAGCACCTGAAGAAGGAAAGATAATTACTCTCATTTGGATTCCGTCACACGTAGGCGTTTTTGACAATGAAGAAGCGGCTAGACTATCATTAACAGAAGAATCTCCCAAAAATACCTCAACTGACCTTCAAAAATATTATAAAGTATAATTTTAATATTCTATCGCACTTATTGGAAAATCATATTTCCATTAACCCTTTAACAGTCTAATAAAATTATGAAGTAGGGTAAAAAGAAATTTGGATTTTACATGTATCTTTTTAATAGTTATGCCGTGTGTGATCATTTTTAAAACACGGGATACATAACCCTACGTCATAGCTATGATTATAATATCTTGCCCCTTTCTAACTTTCTTCCTAAGAGTCTCTCTTGAGGTAAACAATACAGGATAAACTGTCTTAGGTTTAATGTTGGTTTGAGGTATCTAACATTAAATTACCGACCAATAGGTAGTCACACGTTACTCCTGGAGTCATTTCCAAATAAGTTGAACTTACTTTCATTACACCATAAAATTTTAGACCACTCACAAGTAATACTCCAGTTAACGTGCTCCTTAGCTTGTGTTTCTTAACTTCTGTCAGTAAGTGTATGTGTAGGCGTTGCCATTGTTGGTACGTTAAAGTTCCATTTACAAACTCCTATCTGAGAAACACGAAGAACGTTAGCAAGTTGATGTAAAAAGAAAACCGAGCTAGGCGAAAAGAGTGTTGCTCCCTTCAACCAGGCGAATTTCACGAATTGAGTGAAGCTCGATTTCAAAGCCATTAGGAGCTGCGCAGGAGTACGAACCAGGGGATAGAGCTTTAACGTTGATCTCCTCACGGAGGGGTTCGCCCTCTGGCTGGCCATAACTCATCGTTAACACCTAACGCAGCCACGTCCCCGCGGCCGTTTATTCGCTTGTCTCTCTCCTCTTGCATGTATCGTGCGCCCGTTTCTATGCTTCTACGAGCATGTCCGAAGTGAAAAGGGAGACGAAGGGGTTTCTATAGTGACCACACTCGCCAATAGGTTTTAAGGGTTCTATGAATGTCCACGTCAGTTTCCAATTCTGCTTCGCTAAATAGTGCTCCATTGGAATGGTCTCCCCTGTATTGACCCTCAAGTAGTAGGTATTTGATGCTGGGTGAGAATGGATTTGATTTTTGACTCACGCGACGAGATCGTTTGAATTACTACAAACGATTTCGTTATTGGCACTTCAATGATAATTATTGGATGTAGAAATGAATTCTTTACGACTGGATTTACAAAGCTAGCAAGGTGCCAGAAAAATAGCAAAAGGTCATCAACAGTAATGGAAATTATTTCGATGATTGATCTGGTTCTATTCTTTTTAAATAAAACTTTAATTGTGCCCAACGGAAGGAATTGATTTCTACACCTAATATTTGCAATATTAAAACAAATTGAGCTGCTAACATCGAGAATTAGTAACTGTTATTTTGGGGTGCTGGATATTGTCGGAAATATATACGCAAAGATATACTAAATAATATTATATATTCTTAATAAGATTACATTACATCGCAGCGCGTTGGAAAAACTTGATCTGTGTTGGAACAATTGAAAATCGGGGCGCGAGCCCCAGAAGCGCCTCCACCGTGCTAGACGGCGTTGATCGTATTGCCTACCGATTGCGAGCAAGGCTTCGCCTTTACCGACGGATTTACAACAGTAATTTTATTTTTAATTGTAGAATTTAGTCGATCCGTGATAACGGAAATTTAACAAGAAATATCAGTTAATTTCGCGTTGAAATTCAAGAATTTGTTCTATCCTTTTTTTCATAGAATTATGTAATTGCATTTAAATGACAATAATTTGAAGATTCATTATTACTCTCTAATCTTTTTGTCTTGTCAACTTGAGAAACAAATTTGTAAATAAATAAGACTTTCTATTACTTGATAATTAGTAAACTGTTATAAATTTTGCATTAAAGGTTAGTTTACCTTTTATATGAGCATTTATTAAAGCAAAATTGTTTTCATTTTTAACAAACACAGGTAACTTAAACTTAAATGAACTAGTAATACTCACGATGTGTCTAATAACAATTTTCATGTCATTTTCACAGTTGTACGACAGAAAACCAATTAAACATATTTCAGCTGCATTTAAGTTTAAGAAGCAGAATGTCACTGTGGGAATAAGAATTTTGAAATGCCCTTTTATTAAAGAAAAACTTAACTTCACATCTACAGAGAATCTAGCAAAAGATTCAATCAAAACAGTGTTACTTTTCTTAATAACATTTTACTATAAAAGGCAAAATACCGTCACAAAATCTTTTCGCATGTTGTTTACACGGAACTCGGGAATCGGTAAGGAATGGTCGCAGAAGGAGTGTTATGCATCGAAAGAATCGCAGAAGAAGTTAAAAATTTATAGGCAGGTTGAAAATATTTAAACCAGTTTCACGTCAGATCTAACCTCGATTGGGCGGCAGCGGTACTATTTCACGACCAACCATTTCCCCTTGGTCCTGTATAATTCAGCGGAAGCAGTGCAGGAACGAGCGACAAACAAACGAAACAATCCTTAAAAATGTAATAGATAAGTCCTTCTAAATTGTGAATTGAAGCCGCAGAGGTGAAAGTTTAGTTCTCATAGCGACCATTCAGCCGTATATACTTTGGCTGTTGAATAAATAATGTCTCCTTCGTTGTCGCGTGAAAACATTACATTGAACAAAATCGATATTATACAATTCCAATACCGTAACAACTAAGAAACGCCCTTAAGGCTTTTGTTGTATTTAATGTTTGAAGAGGACACCTGGACAAATACGAAACAGACGTAATGAACTGAATATAAAGTCATAAGTAAGTTTGCATTTCATTTACGGTTCTAACACACTTGTTTAATAACAACAAACGTCGGAAGGCCACGTTCCGTCTATTCGTATCGCAGGGTTTTTAACAAGCTCGACCGTATGATCGGGCCGCTCCGGTCATTAACCTCCTACAGTAATAGGACACTTGCAGAATGTAAAACAACCCTAAACAGTGTTACGCGATGCGAGAGCCCGGATACGGAGCTGCGCGTATTTCACCTGGCTTTGTGGTTAAAGCGGGATAGCAGGTGGAATGGTTCGAACGAATCGATGTATGGCTAGCACCGAGAGCCGAAGGTTAGGTTTTTCTTAGGTGCACCGGTTCGTCCACGCAAAGCTTACCTAAATAGTGGCTCCCAGTGTTACAAATCAAGAGGTCTTTGAAACGTGAAGCTGCGAAACATTATGCGTTCACTTTAGAAAAGTCTTAAAGACGTAATTTTTATACGTTGTTAGAACCTAGCGATTCGCCTTCGATCGGATCGTAAGGCGTTCAGACCAGAAATGACAATTAAACCTTAAAATTGAAATTTGTGGATATATGTATATTAACCGTTCGAGTGCCAAGGAGATCGCGCTCCCCGTATTCGACATCGAAAAGTGCCACCGCGTCGGGCCACGAAGTGTAAATTTTATTCTATTTCTTATAATCCGTCTATTTTTTCATAAAAAATTGAACAAAAATCCTGCACATAATGAATTTTGCCTGAATTTTTGCCTTATTTCCAAACAGTCGTATTCGGTGAAAATGTCCGGAACGAAATTTTGGGAATTTTTCGACATCGGGTGAAAGAAGCGCGATCGCGCCGCTGGTCACTTTTCACTCAGATTTCTGCAATAATTCTGCGCTCAAACGGTTAATTAACCCTTATTTTTAGGTTCAAATTTTACAACCCTGCAAAATTTGTAACATTAATTTAGAATCATCCTATACGTACATTCATATACAGCAACTAATTTTCTTGCGCTGAAATACATTTCTCAGCAAAAACTGCATTACCTTCGTCATATATCACGTAGAAGCTAGAAACCCGTCAGCTGCGATCTACACGTAACGAACAAAAACAAATTGGAGATGCATGTTGCTCGATTCCAATCTCAGATACCATGTCGTTCCGGCATTGGCAAACACAAGCACGGTATTAACGTCAGCGTAAACGACAGGAACTCGTTCGGCGAACGTTCATCTTTGTGATCGATTTCAGCGAGCTTGTAGAGGTGCGGAAATTAATTGGTCGCGCAAAGGATTGTAGAGACACGGATTATAGTCACGAGTGGTAATCAATGTTCGCATGTATCACGCCTCGTGTGTATGGCAGCTTTTTGTTACAACGATCCGTAATTTCGAAATTCAGCTCAGGTTTTGACGAACCGTGTGACAGACCGTGTTCAGGAAAAATTACCATTTTCCAACCAGCTTCTGTTCCTGATTGATGTATGTAATGGAGAAACTGCTGGAGATAGGAAAAGATGTATACAAGATGTTCAACCCTTGTACAGAATAAGTAAATTTGGGTCAAATTGACTCAATATCATATATTTACGAGAAAAACGTAGTTCGTTTAATCATTATGGATTAATGTTGCAATGATTTAGTAAACTTGTGCGATGTAATTTTAATATTAACACAGACTTTTTTGACTGACAATGAGTGTACACATTGTTACTCGCATTACTATTCGGTCACAGTACTACTTCTGCATTTGTTGCTTTGTATAAGATGGGATGATTTAAATACCATGTTGCTTATTCTACAAAAACACGGACCATTTATTGTAGATTGAAAATACGTGAACAAATTTTTCCTAGCAATTATATTTAATTGCCACATTTTTACGTCACATTGACATTCACTTTATGGAAAATAAATATTTTATATAGAAAATTTACGAGGAATTGCTACAAATCTTTCTTTGTTTAACAACCTCGTGTGACCTCATGGGTATATTAAAAGTAATTTCAAATATTCTGAGGAAATAGAATCCCATTCTTCTTTCACTTTCGTTTGTAACTCAATTTTTCAATTTGTTGGTGTTTTCCTGATTCTTTGGTCTAATTCATGCCATAAATTTTCTATGGGAATGAAATCCGAAGATTGTGGAGGCGGGTGTACAATTTTTCTATTCTATTCAAGGACAAATTCAATTCAGGAACAAAGATTCTTATTCTATTCAAGCCTTGTGCTTTGAATCATTATCTTGATAAAACTTGAAAGGATTTTGTGTCCTCATATTATTTGCACTTTTTAATCAATTTTTCTTTAAAAGGTCCAAATATCTGTTCTTATCTACGTATATCAAAGTCAAGCTCCTGTGGAACAATGGTTACCCGAATTGAGTTAAACTGACCAATTCAATGGATTACCACAACGCCAACACGATTCGTCTCTGCAATTCGTGCACGTTAGTCATCCAATATCATGTTTGTTGAGATCAGCTGTTGATCAAAAGCCAGCAAGCTCTGCGACAAACTAAGCTGCGTCGTATAGATGTCGCATTATCTAATAATGTGAATCTACGATGGATTGTAAAGTGAGCGGGTGCGAGTCACCGGTACAAATGGTGCAAACCGAGCAGCAATAAAGACGGGCGTGGTTATTAAAGGGGATTCGCATTGTCAGTTGCAGCGGACGTAAATCTTCCGCGAGCCGCGAAATTGCGGGGGTAAGCCACGGATCGGAATGGTTAGGTAACTATTGATCAAAGGAATCCTTGGTGAAATATGTCACGGCCTATGATGACCATCAAGCGTGAACCATTCTACTAGGACATCGTGATGTTGTGCACATGTTATGTCCAAAGGGTTTTCACATCGATTTACACGACTGTTTACTGTTTGTTAGAAAATTCAGTGTGAGGAAGAAATTTGTATATTGTACGGTTCAATGACATTGTTTTTTCTGTAATAATATTGATATTAGATATTATAGCTTTCGATGTTTATAGTCATTTTTTGCCATCAGATTGCAATTTAAAATGTGTATACAATAATACTCAGATTTTTGAACTTCTACGCAACGCGATTCGTTGCAGGCCTATGGGTAGATGTGCTGGAACTTACTGTGACGCCCGGTTTGCTGCAATTTCTCGAAATTAGGAGCAGATATTGGGGTATCACTGAATTAAAACACTTAAGGATCGTCGTTGCGTAGAAACAGAACTTTATTTGACGGAGATTTTGACGTTACTTGACTGCGGAAATGGAGAAAATAGGGTTTAAGGGTTCTGGGAAGATTGACTTTGGGTTGTGACTATGCAGGAGAGTTGGAAGGTGAAGAGTCCAGTATGAGTAATGGTGAAAGTGGGTGACTCGTTGTAAATACAGACAAAACTAAGGACTAAGAAGGAAAATATTTGAGGGTGTAACATTATCCTTCTCCTTTCAGAAATTGTCACATATACTTTCTTCCTTCAGTTTTGTATTCACTGGAGTGATTAAACGTTAACTTTTATCTGTATGTTTTGGTATATCTGCTGAATTTTCCGCGTTACCATTGAAAAATCGTTACAATATTTATTATTGGATAAAAAGAAAGAACATTTATTATTAGTTATACTTTGCATATTATATTGTAGAAACTGATTTTTTAATCTGATTGCAATAACGGGCATTTAAAATTCAAAAACATACAGTTAATATAAATACACAACGAAGATCAATTCGTTTGCAAGCTTTAATCTCTTTCACATTTCGACAATACATATTACCTACGATCCTGCACCAAATTTTAATGTACGAAGTGCATGAATTCAGAATAGCCCCATGCAGCATGCTTCCAGGCGGGCAAGGGCACCCACCACGGCGCGCCGGTGCCCGCGGGCAGAGCTGAGGGCGAAGTCGCAGGCGAGTGATGTCACATTCGTTAAAGCGAAGTGGGCGAAAGCCGCTTATGGTAGGGGTAAATGCCTTCTTAAAACGGGCGATGGTTACTATACTATACTATGCATAAGTACCTACATACAGGGACCGTTGCCCGAGAAGGCGTGGCTTATTGCCCGCCGATTTGTTTACACCCGAGGAAGCCTAATACGGTGCCCCTACGGGCAATGAGTGAACGGCACTGTTTATGAGCTAGGGCATCAGTTAAAGTGTCGTTTTAAGCCTCAGATCTTATGGCTGTAAATAATTCTTTTAATTCGCGTTTGGCGCCTACAAAATTAGTCACGTTACCTGAATACAAATCGGAACACTTCGCGAGAAAAATTAGCATAATGCGGCCAAAAGTGCGTCAATCGATATGTTGTTTACAATTTCAATGGGGATGCTTTTCGGGAAAAGTATACAAATATTGCAAGATATACCACGATTTTATTTCCATTGCGTTGAATTTTTTCTTTAATAAATAGTAATCCACAAAAGTTCACACCAGTTCCTAGAAATTATCTGGATGGAGTGATACGATTTTTTGGTAGCTCCCCTATTTTGTAATTAATTGTGGACGGTTTCACTCGGTGGCAAGTAACGCAGTTGTGTATAACTTGCCGAATTAAGTTAAGATCTTACATAAATGCAAGCTCTGTATGCTCGATCGCTAGCGTCGCAAAAACAATGTACTGCACCGACTGGGAATTCGTCAGAGTAGTTTGTCTGTTATACTGTATGTCGCGTAGTAAGCGGGGTTCTCGGCAGTAACGTGTCCAGTCCATATATACTGTCGTTGGTACAGATTCATTGCAGTCTATATATGTACTATGCAGAACTGAACAGAATACTAGCGGGACGACGCGGCACAGAGACTTCGGAGTATTCGGCTTGCTTCGTTTGATTCCGTCTGTGACGCTCCCGAAGCTGCCATCTTAAGGTTTTTAGCAGCATACGCTGACGTAGTAGTAGGATCCTCGTGTTCGAGGGTATCGCATTCCAAGTCCAATCGCGGATACACGAAACAGCATAACGTATAAGTTTAGTGATCTGGGGTAAAATCGAAAATATTATCTCTGCCGTGAAATCGTTGATGTTTGTCCTGACTGTTGCGTTAATTTTTGTTGCCGTTGACCGGGACATCCGTTTTGATCTTTCTTGAACATAACCTCAATACGGTACGTTCCATTAAAAAGTATGATTGTGAACCGAAATCTAACAGAGGTTTACAGGATTGTTATTATCCACTATGATCTTTGATGTTTACAAAGCGATTAATAATAGGACTTCAGGCGTAGTACTAATGATCAAACCCGCCACATTGGCTTGGATTGTTTATTGCGCGATTATCAGTGCTCTGTGTGTGCACCAATATATGGTGTTTTCCATTACATTGCTTACACGGTCCAGCATTACAGGTTGTTACAACGTAGTGAAGACACAGACAGCTGTTACACAGACCTGCGTTTGTGATAAGTTTATATCGCTGATCGATTTTGACCTTTGTCAATTTGGGACATTGATAAATGTAGCGTAGACTCTTACAAACATGGTACAATGCCTTGGTTACTGCATGTACGAAGGTAGGACTAATGGCTTTTGTTCCTCATTTGCGTGGTTGCGTTTTCTCAGTTCTGTCGGACTGCGTGGCTTCTAAAGCCTTTCGTCGGGCATAGAGTAATTCTAGTAATTCTTCCATGGTTGGGAAGGGATTGCTATAGGACTTTTCCTTCCATCGCAAAAATGTTTGTGTATCTAGTATTGAAATCCAGAAATGGCTATTTCAAGGCCTTCGAAGCATGGTAATGTTTGTTCGCAAGATGTAATAGGTCATCTAAGCTTCACCTGGTAATTAGTTACAGCGGTTGGGTCATTGTAACGTTTCTCAAAAAGAATCGAAAAGGATTGCCCTTTGTGCATCATGAAAGTTCAGATTTTCATGTATAGAGGATCGACAGGCATCGTAGAAATTGGGCCGTGTTTCGTACACGCCACTAAACTTGGGCAAATTCGTCGTCGGTAGCTTGACACGAATTTCTGAACTTACGCTTAGTGAAGAATTGGTATTTACCGTGGCACCGTTCGAAACCATCCTCGAATCGATGTGCGAGGTCTGGTTGGAGCTATTTGGGGAATTTCCACCCGATGTAGACGATGAATGAATTGACTCCAGTCTTTGTAATATATAAACCTCTTTGAATTCAAGGCGCTCAGCAAGACGCGGTTCGAATTCTTCGTCGGGTGCGATCTCTTCCAACGGGTCTTGAATTGTTCCAAACGATTTGAAATCTGATTTTAATTTGTAAAACTTTGACGTCTCTTTGATCAGATTTTTCGTAGACAATTTTACAGACAATTTCGTAGAGATAGTGAGCCCAGATGTAATAACCACGTGTTTCCGGATTAGTTCACGTTCGCGCTTGACGATTTCCGCAGAAGCCATTGTTTAACGTGTGAAAACTATGGGTGCAAGACACGGAAAGTGTGAAACTAGGAATCCCGATTATGGCAAGAATAACCTATTGTGGTGTTGCGACATGCTCGTGTGGTGATGGTTCGCGTGGCGTTTAGATTTCTTGCAGGGTGCCCTTGAAGTCTTTGGGACGCTTGAACCAGTTCGTGTAGTCGAGGATGAGGTGATATAGGTAACCTCAATGTTACTCTGCGCGTTACGATGCGCAGCGTCTTCTCAGGAAACCTTGGACGTTGCTGCGGCAGATGTAGCACTCTTGCGCTACCGAATCTGCCAGACGAAAATTGTGTCTACAGAGTCTTCTCTCGTGGACGCTGGAGTTGGTGTAGCACTTTTGCGCAACCGAGTCTGCCAGACAAAGGATGTAGCTACCTGTGCTACCTCGATGAAGAGGATGCTGTTGTTTCTCTGCAGCCGAATCTTTTGTCAATGATGTGGTATGGATCGAGATTCCCAACACTCGATCCGACTCGAAGATTACTGTACTCATAGTACTCATAGATTACTGTGACTTCCTGTTTTGCATTCGTAAAATCCTCTAACAATCGTCGTATCCATAAGCTTTCTTGGTATGTTTCTGTCAGAGCGACATACTCCGCTTCTGTCGATGAAAGTGCCACGCATGTTTGCGGCACCTTCAGCTTATCGTAGCATTCAAGTACCTGAATACGTAGCCACTGTTTGATTTTCGATCTTCCTTGTCTTCTCACGAAGACAAAAACGAATTTTACCAGGGTTCAAACGAATTTTCAATACAGTAAATTCTCTACAAGTGTCAGTCACTTTGGATTCTACAAGTGTCAGTATAGATGGTCCTACGCCTAGTTCTGCGTCATTGCTGCACCTAATCTTCTCACGAAAACAAAAACGAATTTTACCAGGGTTCAAACGAATTTTCAATACAGTAAATTCTCTACAAGTGTCAGTCAGTTTGGATTCTACAAGTGTCAGTATAGATGGTCCTACGCCTAGTTCTGCGTCACTGCTGCACCTATGTTATCTCGCTCGCCGTCAGCGTGTAACGCTACACCACTCGGTTTCTTTTACGAGATTTCACGGCTCGACAATTCATAATAGAAAAATATAATTTCTTTAATTTTACTTTTTTCTCATCTGAAATTTTTTTTAACATGCTGGTGAGATTTTTCTGATGAAAATGATATCAACCACGATATAATTTGAACAACATTTACTTATTAACACGTTCACTGTCATTTTCATAAAAAAAATCTCATCAATATGTTAAGAAAAATTTCGGGATAAAAAAACGTAAAATTAAAAAAGTTGGTATTTAAATCGCTTGGTTGCCTCGACTCACGTTTCATCCTTATCTTTTATTCGCTGTCCTTGTCTACGTTCGGCAAACTACAAAGGCGGGTGCGAGACTCGAAAACGTAGTCCCTGATTCTACAAGTGTCAGGTTTAGGTTCCTTGCAGACTGACACTTGTGGAGAATTTACTGTATTATTAATTTGAGTAATTTCTCTGTTTCCATTCATGGCATGAAAGCGAGGAACCATTTGATGTTTACAAAACAGGCGTCTATGTGATTTTTTACTATTTCTACAAACATTTTATGATAAAGTTATTTTATCATTTTGCTGTAGCACTCCAATCCGTGTGCGATGGGTAAAAACGAGCAGATAACTCGCATTACTAATATTGAAAATTGCTTGAAACTTTTACAGGGACGATTTTTCGACCCATTAAACTTAACGGTTATTTTTTAGCCTTTGCACTTTTCACGAATTCAAAATAACAATATAAATTTTGATACTTACCATTTCCAACTAATAAAATAAAATAAATCCGAGCAATAAACAACGAAGAACACCCAAACGGAATCTATAGATAAGTACTCTACATATATCCAGAAAATAAAACACTAATAAATACCAAGTACCTACTGAATAAATACGAGGTAATAAAACAAACACATGGGAGATAAAATCCACAACGCTATGATTTTACGCGAATCTTATCTCGTATCTGGCAGTAACGTTGTTGAAAGTTACGAACCGAAGAAAGAAGAGGGCAACGATATTTCGAAGCTGTCTGTCTCTGCCATTACCCATATATAATATGGGGATGATATTCATTCCTCATCTTCGCGAAACTTCAGTCCAAGTGCAGATCCTCGGTGTATATGAACAAAGATAAGCCCAAGGAATGTAGAATCTGAAGTTGAAGCCGGAGTTGGTCGACGAGCAAAATGTCGAGCGAAACTCGAGCTAGGGACGAGATTGAAGTTTCAACTCCCAACCGAGGAGTTCAAGCGGAGTGAGCGAAATGGAGCTAGGTTTTCATAGGAGAAACCGTGCGCGGACCTTGTACCGAAACTGTTAGCAGCCATCAAAGAAACTCGGTTCTTGAATAATGAACGAGCTTCCACTTGGCTAAAAAGTTGGCGTGAATTTCGGTTTGCTGATTTTCCTTATTAATACATGTCAACTAATATTATTACCTCGATAATCGTATCACGAATCACGTGAAACTTTCGTTAAAAATGATGTACTGTTTCTTTTATAATTAATGATTTCTAAATACTGAAGATTATAGAAATTACAATTTTTTAGTACACAATTATATTTTGTATAATTATTTTAATTGAATATGATAATTTTACTTTACGTATGACAGATTGACGTTCATCGCAAAACATTAAAATTATTCTGTGTCCTTAATATTTTATTTAAGCATAGCACACACATCGTACATTATATTATTATCTATTAGATCAACCTGAAAGTTTCCACGGTTTTAAACCGTTCATTTTGAAGAAACAGCTCCATGGAAATTATCCATTTTTATTTGAAATAATTTTCATAATGTTCTAAAACTTGTGTCGATGTATTACAAGCCCATTAATTTTGCATATACATATAAAATTCCATTTCTTCAAAACAAACGGTTCAGAAATACAAGAACTTTCAGGATGACCTAATTATTCATTGCATAAACATAGAATCAAATTCGAATTTTTCTTGCTCGCTTGTTTTGCATACAACAACATTAGTTGCAAGAAATACTAATATTTTTATGTGAAACATATTTCTCAAGTTCTTGCTAAAAGTGAGATTACATTACATTAAAATTATACATTGTTAATTGCTATACACGAATAACAAACTTGTACATACAAAACGTTTCAGAAACAAGTTAGTAGGATTCACTAAAAAAAGCACAAAAGTCTTAATAAACAAGGTCGGTAAATTAATCATTTTCACGATTCTCAGAAAATTCGTTTCTGGGACCTGCCAAGTGTAGCACTTAACCCCTTGAACTGCAATTTATTTTCAGGCAGCACTGCTCAGGCAGACAATTTAATTTTCTTAGTTTCAAGAGGAAGGATTGATATAGAAACTTGCGGTTTTGTTGCTCAAATAATTTGTTATTAGTAAAAATAAGATTTGTTTCATACTATAGTTACACATATGCACCAGTGGAAAATCACACTTTCGATTATATCGTTTTGTATAAGAGGGTAATTTAAATGAGATTTAGTCTAAGGTTCATTGTTTTTCATACTCTTTCAATTTCTACAACTAATTTTTTTGCATTTTTAATCTAAAGTCCGAAACAACTAAAAATTTAGGCGGTGCTAGTTATGCACCTCAGTGTACTTCTCGTATAAAGAGCTTCAACTCTCAATAATTTCTGATGAGTGCAGCTCGTCGTTGTCAGTTTGCTCAAGAAAGATCATGACGAGCTGGACTCGTCATTTCATGCAGCTCGTCGTTGTCAGTTTGCTCAAGAAAGATCATGACGAGCTGGACTCGTCATTTCAGTTCAATGGGTTAAGACTAGGCCCAGCTAACCCGCGCGGGGTGACTCACCCTGGGTTGTTCCCAGGCGAGCTTTGCCCGGGCAGCCTGTAGGATCGGGCAGGACGACACGGCCTCACTTTTCACTAGACCACCGGACGTGTTACTTGGCGATCGATGCATGCACAATGTGACTATGTTTCTGTAGCAATTACAGTTTGTTTTGCGAAGGTTAGCAACGTCTAAGCAATTTTGCGCCTACCCTATTTGCTACACGGAATATTTCTGACAGAATATTCAACTTTTTATTCTGCACATGCGTTGCAGCTCGTTTAATTTAAATCAGGGCCGCCCAGACAGCCGTTTCAGAAGCAAAAACACTCTTTTTTGCTCCGAGCAGAGCCGGAAACAGTGGTCAGAGTAAATGACGTCGACAGTTGCAAATGAAATAGGGGACAACAGTAGTGGTGGAAGTGTTGGCTCGTAAGTAGACATGAGTTGGTACGTTCTTGAGGTGTTTTGTACCATCGGTTACTTTTTTCAACACGTATCTATCTTCAAAGTATAGTTCTTACTACAGAACTAGATCGGTACTATAATACATTCACACAATGCCTCATTACAGGATCGTTGCTCAAGTAGGCGTAGCCTGGTACTCCAACATTGCTCCGTGCTCTCGTTTGTCTGACCACTTCACATAGAGTAACTTTGAGATCGGTCCTGATTTAAATCATTTAAACCTCGCACGCAATTCCTTCACACTCGATAGGTTGAATGTTGCTTTCCTTCATTTCTTAAATCGGAGCTGACAACCGGACTCCAACATTGCTCCGTGCTCTCGTTTGTCTGACCACTTCACATAGAGTAACTTTGAGATCGGTCCTGATTTAAATCATTTAAACCTCGCACGCAATTCCTTCACACTCGATAGGTTGAATGTTGCTTTCCTTCATTTCTTAAATCGGAGCTGACAACCGGAGATACTTGTCTGCTCCGTTGAGTCGTAGGAAAATGACCCCCTTCGTATCTATTCGATTCCACAGTTTTATCATTTCGTCTGTTAATTCCAGCGGTTTGTAGAATTAAGAACATGTGGCAAAGCCTTACTACTAGCTTTACTAACAATTATTTATTTACAATGTAACTTAGTTTGTAAGACTGTGTTTTAATGTCCAAAATTTGGAGGACAAAACCGGAGGTGTTTTCTCCGATGGTCTTGGAGTTGTTCACTCCGATGGATTTCGAGCTGTTCTACTTTCCACCGAAGTTAAAAACGTTCCCTCCACCGTCCGAGAAAATTCCCTCCAAGTCGTATCTTGGAGAAAAATGCAGAAAAGTGAGACCTAAAGCGCAACACCTACAGGTCAAGTATTCGTCTGGTAAACAAGACCTGCAGGACGTCGCACAAAACATCCTTGTTCGGGAAACCGACCCATAAATCCCTCTTTTGACTGCGTGTGGATTTACGATGCGTCAATTGTTTCTAAAAGGAAATAAGAGTAATAACTTAAATTTTATTTTCAATTTTACAATTTACTAAACTTTTTTTTTTACCACTTTATGTAAGTATTAATGTACTTGTTGTACTTCGAGATTCTAGAATGAATAATTTTTTTTTAAGACCTCAATAATTTTGCACTGACTTTCGTGCGTCAAATAATTTTACGTTAAAATTGTAATGACAATGAGGCTTGCTTCACATTCAGTAAGTAGATTTTAGTAGATTTCAGTGGACATATGTGAAATCCAGTAAATTTTAGTAGAATTTAGTAGATTTCAATAGATTTTAGTAGAATTTAGTAAAATTCCATAAATTTTGGAAGATTTTAGTAGATGTTACTAGATTCTAGTAGATTTCTGTAGATTTCACAATATCCTAATACTTATGAACGGGAGTGTACGTTCTTACCTACACGGTGACTTTGTATTACCCCCTCGGTGGATGCAATTACTTTTATAAACCATAGTGTAAATGCAATTATGTTCAAATAAAGAATTGAATTTTTCGAAAAAGTCACGTTCTGTCCATAAATAGAGTCTCTAATATAGGTGGGGGAGGCTACGCGCGCTCCTCTGTAAGAGAAATAACAGCGAAACTGTGCAATTTAGGAAACGCTCCTTGAGATCGGTTTCCTTCGCACGATCCACCGTCGGACTCGATGTCAAGATTGTTGAACAGTTTATGGGATCCCATAGCGCCCTCATCCAGCCAGTCGTTCGATCGCCATCGGACTATTCCTTTTATTTTCGCGGACAATCGCCCGCAGCTGTCGCGCGAAGCGACAGCATAAAGCGTAGCGTCGGCCAATGGCCCCTCGACTCGAAACCGATTCGTCGATTCAGCAAGCGACTGCTGGTTGGCATGCCATCGACACGTCGTCAATGCCTCGAAACAGGTAATAAATCCGACCCGGGGAATGTAACTCGTCGAGAACAGCCTGAAAGAAAAGTTAAATCTCTGCTTGCGAGTTCCACTGAAACCAATCCTCCTCTCTTGTCGTTCGGAGCGTATCTTGCCAGTTTATAGTTTTCTGAAACGAGCAGCATTTGAATCTCACTGGTGAATCGTGCTGAAATTCTTTCTTTAGGAGAAGAAATAGGGGTGAGGAGAGGGAGAGATTTTGTAATAGAAGCGATTCTCTTGCGGAGAATTCTGTGCGAACTTCTCGATCTATATCGCTGATTACGACTTCGATGGAGAAAGTTGTAACGTCGCTGGAACGTAACGATTAGGATCAGGTGTAATTTGTGGCGATTTCGGAAGGAGGAAAGGAAGAAGAAAGATCCATTAGAATTGGCAAGAGATTCGGATCAGGTGTAATTTGCGAGGATACCGAATTTTTCACAAGTAGAATGTGCTACAATCTCGTCGTGGATTGTGTAGGCAACGCGCGAAAAGTGGTAGTCTTCAAAATAATACCAGTGATAAAAGCATTTATTTACTTCGATACTTTAGTTTTTGTTATTTCTCGGTTTCGAAAACTCAAATTCAAACTCAAACTCGAAATCAAGTTAAACTGCATAGAAGAACGCAGTTCGTATTTATCTACTTGCTCCACAATTGAAACTGCAACAGGCGTCGCTAAGAATACTGTTGGCTCCCACAATGTTCATGAAGCCTGATTATATAGCAAATAACTCTTTATTTGCAACACAGTTTGTTATGTAACAGTAATGCAATGTAACTAAGTTCTTAAATGTTAAATGTGTGCGAGTCCAATGTCCTGAGGTTCAAAATTCGTGTAATCGTTCGTACCAGAGTTCAGATTCTGTGTTTCACTAATGTGTTCTTACAACAATGTCTTCTTTTCTCTATCCCTGTCCAGTCCTTTCATATAGTTTTTGTCCGTCCATTTGGGTCCCTTGACGGGGGTGAGATTTGGGTAGGAGGCCAAGACTCTCAATCAAGTTAGGGCCTTGGTCGACGCCCGACGCCAACCGCTCACCCTTAGGGAAGGGGTGTTCTGGGTGAGGTACGCGTCACCTGAGCTTCTGGGAAAAACCCAGGGTAACGGTACCACTCGCTCGCTCGCATGTGCCTCAGCTCGCGTGGGTTTATGATACGTCAATTGCTATTGAGATGCACGAAGAAACTCCAAATTCTCCGCTTTTACGAGAGGTTTGGAGCCCTCCTGACAATAAGGAATAACTAACGAACGAAACATTAAACGCGTATTCAAACCTTAATCTGAAAAATAGCAGAGTCGCGTCCGTATCGTAAACCTGGTCTAAACTTAAGTATCCTTAACAAATACCCTGAAGTCTATCGAACAATCCTTAAGTACCAATAAAAATTAGGAAAAACAGGAGTAAAATCAAGGTGGAAAGAAACGAATTAGTCCGTCGTTAGAACAGGATGGTTTTAAGAAATCTCAAGGCAGGTTATGCTTAATTCCACGTATGAACAGTTCCCGTTCTTTCTTCCTCTCTGTTCGCTCTTGTTCACGTACACATGTATTCACGCGCCACGTTTTACGGGCAGACCCGTAATCGAACTGGCGGACCTGGACTCCTTTCATTGCCCGCGTAAAATGTTTCGATTTGCAATTTCGCAATTTAACTGTCGTGCTGTCTTCAGAAGCAGTTTAGATAGAAGAGGTCAGCTAGCCAGGGGATCGTTTCTTTACCCATGATCGTACAGAGGCTTGTCCTTTCCTTTTTCCCGACCAACCGAAACGCATTGTACGTTTGCCAATTCTAATGGATCTTTCTTCTTCCTTTCTCTCTCTATCTTCGCGTTCCTCTTTCTCGTTCTACGGTACTGCAGCGCTAAAAATGCATTACGAAGCCGTGAAATCGTGCACGATTATGTGATTTCATGCTCGTCCAGCTGATGGAACAGAAAACTGCTCCTGGCTTGATTCGAGGATGCTCGGTGACCCGTGTAACTTGAAATTTCACTTTTCAGAAATTTGTTTAACAGTACAACTGAAAAGTATTATATTCCAAAGTTATTCTCTACTTAGATAATAAAAACGTGATTCTTGATTCTGTCCATTTTTTTTATTATTATTATTAATGCTATTCATTTCTGTTTATTTGTTTTCAACTGTCATTAACATACCTATTTCTGCATCCTCCCGATTGTACGCTTATTTTTTTTGTAAACATTGGTTAGCCGATCAGTTTAAAACTTCACACATGTACTTTTCATGTTTTCAAGAAGACCTACGATAAAAATTATGACAAAATTTAAGCAATTTTGTCGATTATTCCTTTTTCATGTAGTCGGTGTAAAAAGAAAGCAGGCAAACAGTTTTTGGTGTGTACGTTTTCTCCATATGGAATCATCTGAAGTAAAAAATCCAAACAGTTTGATTTAGTATTAGTGTAGGCAGGGCTCGAACCACGGTCTTGCAAAATACTGAAAATATTTAAAGTGGGTCTTGCAAAATACCGAAAATTGTCAGAATGGCATTAATTTATAGTGAAAGTATGAATTTTTTGTGTAAAAATTTAACTTTTCGCAACAGAAAAAATAGTTAATTTCAAGATTTTCAGATATTCGCGAATCATGCCCCAGTAACACACGAAAAAACGTACACACCCATTTCCGAGATTTGATTTTGACAAGATTGCACTTAAAGTTTTGAATGTAATTATTTTACAAATAACTATCTATCCTTAGAAATTTTACCTATTCTGCTCCACGGGCATATAATAAAACCTTTGTTAGTTTCAAAAAAGTCATTCTGCTATTATCTGACTTTACGATAAACAATTCCTATTTCCTCTAATGCAGCTTGTTACATTTTGATCGCAACGT
>NW_017100143.1:2337344-2345091 GCF_001263275.1 Habropoda laboriosa
AGGGCGCTCACCAATGCCCGCGGGCAAAGCTGAGGGCGAAGTCGCGGGCTAGTGATGTCACATACATTAAAGTGGAGTGGCGAAAAGACTTGTGGTAGAGGTAAAGGTCCTTCTTAAGACGAGCAATGGTTATTACATAAATACATACATAATATGTACATGCATACAAGGACCGTTGCCCGAGAAGGCGTGGCTTGATGCCCGCCGATTTCTTTACGTTTGGGGAAACCTAATACGCTGCCCGTACGGGCAATGACTGAACGGCACTGGTTTGGCCATCATAGAACCGTCAGTTTTTGAGATGTCTATATAATTTTCGCAGAGAGTATTCTTGAGATGTAATATTATCAGAAAATGCAAAAAGTAGAAAGTCGACCTAACCATTTTTAAAAATTGAAGGGCCCCTTAACTCTGTCGCCGTGGTTGTCTCTACCGAAAAACAATCACATGGTGAGACTGTACTGGATACATGCATTATGCAATTGCGCTAGTAACATTTTTATCTACTTATACCGGTGTAAGGAGAATTGAGAAATTGACGCGTATTTCATAAAAATGGATTTATTGAATATTGCGTGGATTAACTTGCTTCGACGGTCACCGTGCGACTCTCTAACCAAGACTAGCTTTCCAACAAAGAAAGCCCCTTTTCCCTGCCGTTGCCAAATGTGCGTCGCCAAGGTCCTCGAGGGTTGGTTGACGATGCTCGTGGCGTCGTAGTCCTCGGGCCCGATATCGCCTACTCCTATTACTATAAACATCCGGGCGGCCGCCCGAATGCCCATCTCGACGGCGCCCTCGAATTCTTTTACACCCGGTTGGGTAAAAACTTTGTCCACCTGGAGTATTTCCGTTGTTTGTAAAAATATGTAAAAATATTATATACAAACCGTGCATGATATAGAGGGGACCGCAGAGTGATGTAATTACTCTCTACATGGATGGAAATGCAGAAGAGATTTCAAGATCATCTCTATTTTTCCAAATGGGATGCTATATTTTTCTATCCGATGTTATAACAATTTCAGCATGCTATCATGGAAAGTCATTCGTTTATGTCCCGACCGCTCGTATTGTGCGACAGTTTTTTGACCGGACGCAAAAGTTAACGAAGTCGAATTAATGAATTTTGTCGTAGCGAAAGAATTAACGAATAAATTCGATTCCAATGAAAATCGTTTAAATTCCTAAACGAATTAACACTAGAACTACCAGCCGGGTCAAAACGACCAATTAGCGACTTTGCAGAAATGAACTTTTGTCTAAGTAAAACGTAATTAGAAAATTAAATTCATATCGATACAAATAGAAGCATACATGCAGAAAATAAAACCGGAAAGTTACAGACGATAATACTTACCAGTATCGAACATTCACTTTTTTCCGAAAGTTGCTAATTTGTCATTTTTACCCGACCGGTAGTTCTACATAGTGTTAACCTCTACATGTTTCAATACACCATAAGACGCACGATGCGTGGTAAAACGAATCGTGTCAATCTGGAAAATTTTCTTCCGTAATTGCGCTTGTTACCACAGTGGTGTCACCAGGGGAATTCTGTTTGCCTCTCTCTCTCTCTTCTTACGTGGCCCCCTAAATTTCGGACACGAAATTGCCGGGCGCGCGCACGGCAGACAAATGGCGTTCTTACAAAAACACGTAGTTCCACGCTGCTGCCGGCTAGGCCATTACGATTTAAATTAGTTTCCTTGCAGCTTAGCCATCAGAGGAGGAGGAAGAGGGAAAATGAGCGAGAGAGATCAAGCGAGCTAGAAAAAGAGAGATGAAATGGGGGAAAAAGTGGAAGACACAAAACGGCTGGCGTATTCAAAAGGTTTTTCGCCGTGAATATCAACTGGTAGACCTGCACAGCCAGATATTTATCGAGGAAGTAGAATAGTAACGCTTTTAATCATTCGCATCTTGTCTCCAGCGGAAAGAAAAATCTGAAAATTGTAAAGAGATAATAGAGTTTATGATAGTTGAGAATTATTAGAGGTCGTTTAATTCTACCGGTATAACTTGTCACAGTGTGGAACTCAGAATTAAAAATCAGTTTTCTTTCCTTTTAATTTAAGTTGTTAACATCTGCGTTTTCAGAGCATTTCGTTCATATTTACAGTCGATCGCAAAAATATTCTAACGCTATATAAATGAATCTTGCAAAGTTAAAATAATTTTTTTGGAAGTGACGTGGTGCAAATGATCATTCGGTAAAGTGGGTAACAAAAATATATTTATTTAAACGCGCATGATGCGCGTACAGAGAAGCTCTACGACAAAAGGCCTCGTGCCTTTTTCGGGGCTCCCTTAAGCAGCCCCTTTTCCCTGGGAAGGTCCCAGGAAGTGGGGGCGCGGGCCTGCATTGCCCAGGCAATACTCTTGTCCTCGAGGACGAAGAAACTCGGAGATGTTTGGAAAAACACACAAGAAACTGTATAATTTAAACGAAACATACAAAGCGCGGTTAGTCGATAATGAACAATAGCTTTAACAATAACAAAGAAAACCATGCTTTAATCAAACATTCCGATAATTTCTTTCAGACTTACATAGAAACAACGGAATTTGATCATCCTTTTGATGTTGAAAATCATAATTCAAACATGCTTGAATGCATTTTAACATCGGCTACAAGGTACAATAGAAAAGAATATATACGTTCCTGTAAAAAATACCAGTGACCTTAAAAAATTCGAAAAAGAATGACCATAGAAAACAATTTTTTTTTATACCGTGCTTCTCCTCTCAATTCATTCATATTATACCTTAAACATTTTCCGATATCGTTAAAAACTAAGGAGATACTTAGGTGTTCGAAGTTTACCGGAACATCCTGTATGTCATAAAAGGACGCCGTCAACTTCTTTATTTTTGGGCTTAACTCTTACTTCGTAAATGTGAGTCCATTATGTCCGGGCTAGTTCCAAAAGTATTGTCTTCTCAGAAACTATTAAGGAACGGATTTTTGTTCCCTCGCTTGAAAAAAAAAGTTTTTTTGAAGTGGAATCTTATTTAAAATGTTTAAAGAAGTTATATGAATCTTTTTGGATTTTTTAAAAGGCTTTTACCCATTAAAAGGCATGTCGAACGTAAGTGACCCGTGCTTGCGGTTTAACACTACATAGATTCACGGACATTTCCTATACATACACTACCGGCCAAATGTTTGGAATCACTGTGCATTGTAAGTTATTCAAAAATTTCCAGAAAAAAGTTAGCAATTTTAAGAATTTTTTGACGAACTTTTTGTCATTCAGATTAATCGAAGTGAGGTCAAGTGCTATTGGTTTCCACAACATCAATTTCAGGTTTATAAAGAATTAATAGCAAATTCAAGATTGATGTAAATTAACAGGTGATTCCAAACTTTTGGCCGGTAGTGTATACCTATCTCTACGGACAGGCGTCAAATTGACGCGCGAATGAAGCCGCATATTTTTTTTAAAAAGCAGCTTATTTTATTTAAAAAGAACATATTATACACTATTAACTTATAAATGAATGATAATATGAACAATATATTTATATAAAATTTATAATAAGCATAAGTGGTAGGAGAGAAATGTAAACGGTTTCTGTAAGTTTCCTAGTGAATTGCAAAATGCGTCAAAAAATACGTTTACAGAGTTAGGGTTAGTATGTGTTTATACCCTATGTTATTATTCAAAACTTTTATCTGCAACAAATATCGTAGAATGTTTTCCGGGTCAATACTTGTATTGTACAATAAGTAAACAATCATATTTTTTTTATAAAAGCCACAGTGAAAACGTTTCTCAAGTGAAAGAAAGAAGGAAAACAAAAGCGACTATTTTTGAGCTTGTATTTTCAGCGAGCACAGAGAACTCGAAAGAATTAAAAGAACCTTTCTGGTTGCGTTTCTCGCAGAAAGAATTCCATCCTTGCCTTGTATTTTACCGCTGACAAAGAGCGAAGAACACCGAATAAGTATAAAAAAAGAAGAAAAAGGAGGAAACCTTTCGAAAGCTTCTTTAAAGGGGACCAGCAAGTTCTTCGAACATGTCCCCATAAAGCCACGAATGGTCCCCTTTGAAAGTAAAAAGAGCTTTACCACAGATAAGGAAGATCATGATCCGGGGCCAAGAAGAAAAGCCAATTTAAGTCGTAATAGGACGCATGTCGAACAGTTTTCTCGCCTTTTCGAAAACGATCCTGCTTCTTTGCAGATCTTTATAGAAAGGTGCAATTACGGTCACCGTTAATTACCTTCCAATTAACTCAATCCCCCTCTGTAAACCGAGAGAGCTACGAAACGACTGGTGATTTTACGACGCGGTATCTTCGATTCTGCGAAGTCGTATAAATAACATGGAAACTGGCCTTTAACCGGAACCACGTTGCCGTATAACGAGACGCTGATCGTCCTATCGATGAATGTAAATTTAACGACGAGCGTCTTTCGAAAGTTTCATGTTAGATAGATCATTTCGAAGAGAGATATCGGTGTAATATCAGAAAGTTATCGGTGAATCGAAATCACACTATTCGTAATACTCCCGTTAGGTTGATAAGTAATTAGAAATGGGTAAAAACGAAATATCAGGTCGTCCAGTAAGTTCGTGCCGCGATACGTTTGTACACTTTACGGTGTGTTTTGTATTTCGAGTTACTTTCCAGAAATGAAACCATTAATTCAGACGTGTACACTGTGCTCAGTTAGAAAAGTTAAGAGTAGCAATAACAGTAAAACGTCCGGGACTCTTAAATCGGAGCAAAGTGACTTTTCACCACAATAATGCCGGACTGCGTGCAGTGCAAAACGTGCAAAAAAAAATTACACGAATTTGGTTGGGAAATTTTATCACACCCACTATATTATCCGGATATTGCTCCATTAAATTACAATCTCTTCCGTTCATTGCGACATTCTTTAGTGGGCAAAAAATTTGACAATATCGACTCTACAAGAAGTAACGTTGAAAAATATTTTAATGAAAAACCGAAGAAATTTTATAGCGAAGGCATAAGAAGTTGTGGAACGAGAGGGTGATTACATTCTTTCGTAGCATTTGAAAGTACCCGACTAGAATTTCAGTTAGGTATGCCTAAAGACGAATGTCGGCCTAATGCGGAAACGATTAGGCACACCTAAATGCCGCAAGCCTGATCGTTACCGCATTAGGTCCCAATTCGGAAGGAATGATGCCTAAGTTGGGCATTCCTAACAATTGCCATACGTGGCCAAAATGGGAGTGGCCGAGCGCACGCCTAAGTTAGGCATTCCTAACAGTTGCCATACGTGGCCCAAATGGGAGTGGCCCAAATGGGAGTGGCCCGAATGGGAGTGGCCCAAATGGGAGTGGCCCAAATGGGAGTGGCCCGAATGGGAGTGGCCCAAATGGGAGTGGCCCAAATGGGAGTGGCCCGAATGGGAGTGTGGACTGGCCGAGTGCACGCTTAGGTTGGGCATTCCTAACAGTTGCCATACGTGGCCCAAATGGGGGTGGCCGAGCGCACACCTAAATTAGGTGGAGTGGGGCTCTCAAACTTATACGTAGGAATATTTACAGACATCTCAGTGTCGGACGTACGCTTGCGTGAGAGCTTTCAACAAGATTTGAGATTCCATTAATGTCTCCCAATGACAGCCTAATAAAGCTATTCTAATATGAGCCTAATGCGGTTGGCCTCATTGGGAAAGCCTAATCCGGCCCTAACGCGTCTTTCCCAATTAGGCGGTCGTGAATATTCCGCGTTACATATCGCATGCGGGCCTGATGGGGCTGCCCCATTGGGGCCTAACAGGCAAATTAGGCTAGCCTAATGCGAACCTAATGTCTACCTAACTGAAATTTCTAGTCGGAAGTATATATGTGCTGTTCCATTTCGAATATACTACGTGAAATGAAAATACACCATTAAAACATAGTACTGGAAAATGAAATGTATTCAAAAACTTTTGACCTAAAATTAATATCATAAACGATATTATGCAGAGTGGACCACGTAAAACATTCCACCTAATTATCTTCTCTGCGTATGACGATACGAGAAAATTTGTATACTTAATTTAAATGGTTTCAAAGGGAGAATAAAATGGAAGGAAAATTTTTTTCTTGGAAGAAACAGCGAAAAAAGAAAACGATGTTTCGTATTTGATATGAAATTTTAGAGTCCAAGATCATTTTAAGGTCGTATTATTATGCATGTTTAAATGTAAAAAAAACATAGATGACTTTAAAAAAAGAACAGAAAAAGTGTTTCTTCCACTTTATTCATCCTTTGAAATCATTTAAATTACGTATAACAATTTTCTCGTACCACCAGATGGCCTGTTTTACGTGACCCACCCGGTATTGTAATGTAAAATAATAAATAACAATTGGCGCTGTTCAATACCAAACATCAACTCATTACAATGAATTTAAACTCGAATTTTCCATTTGTCAAATGAGCCGTTTTTTTTTCTTAAGTAGTATAAATCTACTTTTGGAAAAAATGAGTTAATAGTAGTTTTAGTCAGATATAAAAAAAAAAAATGGACTTATACCACTTTCAAAATCAACGGCTCAAATATTATGTTGATTACTTAAATTACTCAGCAACGAATGTTTTCTCTTTAAATCCTGTGTCCACAGAAACTGTCAAAATATATACATATATTATACATGTATCTTTTAACCTGTAGAACCGACACAATTGATTCCTTTCAGGATTTAATTTCATTTAACTTCATTTCCAAGCAGCATTTAGGTACGCTTTGCACGATTTCCCGTTTTATTCTCTTTCGATCGTATCCTCCTTTTTATTCGTAAGAAAGGAAAAGTTAAGACGCATTATTTGATGTTCCGCGAGTTCATCTGAATCACTCCGCCTCGGTCCGCGTAGTTATAACGCAATTTTTAAAACTGTCTCCCTCCACATTCTTCCAGACTGTCTTGGCAAGATCGCATTGACGATGGCGTGCTACTTGAAAATTCCGCGTGGCTACCGCGTATCGGCCCCTACGACTCAGAAAGTCACATTTAACAGACGTGATTTAAAAGTTTTTGGTGCAAAGACGAGACCAGGGTAATTCTGTTCCGTCGTTCAAATGTAACACGCGTTACGGTTGAAAATCGCCAGAAAATCTGCGATATCCTTTTCGTGGATTAGGCAATTTTTGAAATTACGTCTATTACTATTTTAATTAGTATGTAGTAGTATTATCATTACGCGTCACAAGACAGAAAATACACAAAACTAGCTAAGATACTAAGACAGGGTTCAAGCAAAAGGATGTGACTGTAACTCTCCAACAATGCATTACGAAAATTGTTGTCAGATTGTTCTATTATTATTCATAGTCCTGGAATGCAAAGCATCCTTTGGAACTGAAGCCTGGGAAATTAGTAATTCAAATGTCTCGGAAGGGAATAGAGACAAAAGAAATGCTAAATTTCGAAGTTATTTCATGGTTTAGGAGGATTAATATAACGTGCAAAATTTCTGCAAAATCATATACGTACAGTGCCGTTGTAGCTAGAAAATACAGATTTTTGTAAACATTTTTATACAACATAAACGTGTATTATTTGTTTAGAAAACTTCGTCAGTATAAACTTCGAAAATGGAAAAAGTAAATTTTTGCTCCGTGTGGGTACAGCATTTTAGATAACTATTAGTAGATCTTGATTAATGAATTTATGGTTTTCTACGGTGTCTATGGAACCATTAATGATACAGGCATGAACCTACATTTTTTGTTTACTTTGGGCTTCCTTAATTCTTCTTTTGTTGATGT
>NW_017100143.1:2345149-2348829 GCF_001263275.1 Habropoda laboriosa
TTTTAAAAATAAATAGTCAGTAAAAATGAATATTTTGGTCAGTATAAACAATTGGTAGTATTAAATCGCATTTGTCAGTACAGTTTTGTTTATTTGGTAGGTATTAATTTGTTTTTGGTTCTTAAAATTAAAATTTTCGGTTAGATTAGGATATTTTATTATACACACTGACCATCTATTTAAAACACTGACAAATTATTGTATTTACTAATGAAAATACTGAAAATATTTTAATGAAAATACTGACAATTTTTGTATTAATTTATGTAATATTTTATTTTAAATACCGACCGTTTATTTAAAGGACTGATTAAAAATTTTTTTAAATACTGATCCAATAAATAGCAGCCTTATAAAAATCTGAATAAAATGCTGTTCATTTAGATCACAATACGCCATTAAATACTACTACCACCTACTCAGGTAAAAGAGTAAGACGTTCGGGTGCTAGTAGATTACATCTTTTATACATATACAGGTTCTTTATATTAAAACATATGATAATACCTGCGATATCAAATCTGGCAATTCAAACGTCAACTAATAATATCTGATACACCGTGATTGCTTAACATGTTACAAAGAACTATAACTTTGACAATTATTCGTAATCATGCACTGCATTTAATACAGCGCGTGAATAAACTACGAATACAGTAATATTTCTATTATAATGCAACAGATTAAAATTTCAATGTAACCGTATTACCTACACTACCGGCCAAAAGTTTGGAATCACCTCGCAATTTTCATCAGTACTGAATCTGCTACTAATTTTTTACAGACTTGATATTGATATTGTGGAGATAAATTGCAATTTATCTCATACCGACTGATTTGAATGATACAATATTCGTTAAAAAATTCTTAAAGCTGCTGACTTTTTTCTGGGAATTTTTGTGTAACTTGCAATGCACAGTGATTCCAAACATTTGGCCGGTAGTGTACATATATGTACATATACTTAACCAGGAATTTACACACACAATGAAGTCTATTTAAAAGTCCTGTGAATTCAATTTCCTTCAAATTTTGCATATTTGTAGATTCGTAAAAGGGTTACATATATCTGATGTCTGTTTTTTACCAGGGAAGGGGTTAAAGAGAGGGAAGGGGTTAATGTGAAACACATTGATGGTTGTAACTTTTAATAAAAACAATATATTGGAATGGACTTGGTGTCAAAAAATCACAAAAAAGTCAGATTTCTGGCAATATAACATTTTTCAGGTTTCTAAAAAATATAGGTAAATCGTAATCCCCAAAAGGTATCGCTTTTTAACGAAAAATACTGTATAACAAACTTATACAGAAGTTTAGACTGAAAGTGTGTGAAGTCCTCAAAGCAAAGAAATATTTTTATTGCAAAATAATGCTTCAACATCTGTTGAAATGTATATCACTAAATTGTTTAACAAGAATTAATTTTGTCTGTTCCTAAGCACTTTGAATGTGCTTTTTTTTAATGTGCTTTACAGTTCTATAGGGCGATTCTAGCAACTGGGCCAGACTACAGCTGTGCTCCAAGTGAAGTTCCAAAAGAAATTGTAGAGGAAATTGAGTACTGCTTAACAAGCTCTAGCATACGATGGTCTGTTTTTTTTTTTTTTCAAAAATGCATCGTTGCACGTGCAAAGTATAATTGCACTATTTTTTTTAATGCAATTGAACTTTTTTTCTTTTACATAAATTGGCATTTTGAAACATTACACGTATAAAATGGGTGAGGTATGATGTTAAAAAAATGAATTCTTCATGTGATATTTCTGTAAAAGAGCGCGCACATAGTATTCAGTACAATTTTTCTATCTTAGAATTTTCAGAATATCTTAGAATAGTTTTATTCGATTACTTAAAGTTGGCGGATGAATAGAATATTTTTTATTGTCTTATGCTAACTTATTTTATCTTACGAACTGCTTAAAGTTAAGACACTCGTTCACGCTCACTTCATACTCGGTGCAGTTTTCGATCTTAGAATTAATTAAAGCTAACATGCGATAAAAAGGTACATTTTTCAAACATACAATGAAGCTCTGTAAGAAAAGTATATTATTAAATTGCAATAGGAGGATAAATTGTTAGGATATCTTTCTTATATGAAATCGTAGCAATGGAATACCTAATTAAACCTCTGATAATGAAACTCATACCTCAACTCAAGGCAAAATTCTTTTTCGAACAGGAGAAAATTGAACTCTTATGTGAGCTCGAAAAAACGTACAACTCCCTAAACGCAGACCACACAAGTGGACATTGTTAAATAGATTTTATTCCTACCCTGAACCTTATCAGTACTCTCGGTACTTTTTATCTCGTCAGAATTGGCAACAATAGGCATTGAGAACTGATCTCTACGATCAAGAACGCCCAGGCAATTTATTTTCATTTTATTTAGCAAGGAAAACCGCGAATTTATTACAATTTAACAAAATTTCGCTGAAACACTGGAAAATAATATAAATTTGATCGACAAGATAAATAATTCATACGACTCACCATTCGTAACCTTTGAGATACCCTTAGTGACCCATTTCAGTCCTCACAGCCTTCGATTTCGACCCACAATTCACTTGGAAGCTTCTCTCAGACCCATGAAACATTTGCAATTCCCTCAGTGGACCGTTGAATTCCCCTCAGCCTTGAGGGGATTTTCGTGGCCCACAACGATAGATTGAAAGACCCAAAGCCAATGCACAAGACCCACTAGACTTGAAAAGCTGTGAAAACGTGACGCGCGAAAAGTGGAGTACGAATCGCGATTTATTTTCATTTTCAGGGATTTTGTTTAGTACCCGAAACCGCGAATTTTTATTATCCTCCATATTTTCCTGTAGTTGATTTTAGTTGGGACATTTAGCAAAAATTCAAAAAAGAAAAGAGAAAAGAAACGCAAAAATGGAAAAAGGGACGAAGCTATTTATCAAACGCGACGCGACGTGATAAATTCTCGTATCGATCGAAAGTAAATGGGAAAATTGACTCTAAATTGAATTAACGCGGTATACTACTTTGATACTCTAATAATGGGAGGGCGTTTGCACCATTAGTGCAGTAGAGTCCATCCAGTTCTTCTGCGGACCTCTTGGTAGTTCAGCTTCGACATGCACATGCACACACATATATAACCAACCACCAAACCCTCAAAAAATTCACTCACAATTCGCAGATTAAGCAGCTGGGCTCTGCAACGTAGATTTGGCTGCCTGGCTGCATTGCCTCCTTCCTTCCTTCCTTCCTTCCATCCTCTCAGATCGTCATCCTTCCGATATATTATTTTCAATATTATTATTGAACTAAACAATCGTAGAACGCGAGTGAACAATTGAAAGAATCGAAAGAAAAAATACGAATTCGTATCTTTTTCGATTCTAGAATATAAGAAAATTTGAATAAAATACGCGACGAGAATTGGGGACAAGCATAAGTTAAACGCGTAAAAATATTCAATAATAAACGAACTAGGGATGAAGCTATTATTTCAATACGCGATGCACTGACTCTAGTATTTACTAATATTCAAATATTCTCGTATAAATTCCGAAAATAGATTATTAATTACGGTAAACTACTGAGACGGTTGAATTTAGGGTGGGCATAATGCACGAGTGTAGTGCACTCGTTCCAAATCAGCTCATAATATACAATAATAAATCAACTAACTACTTAACATACAATTC
>NW_017100143.1:2351064-2365058 GCF_001263275.1 Habropoda laboriosa
CAGAACCTTCAGGTCAAAATACGCCGCGAAGTGTCTAGGGCCCAGTATAAAGGGTGAATAAGTTCGCGGGACATCGGAGGGTCCTTATATACCTGCGGTACCCTCTCCCCAAAGTCATTAGCAAAATCGTCCGTTAGGTCAGGCGGGAAATTTTCGCGGGAGATTTTCGCGGGAGATTTCCGATATCGTAACACGGTATAATTTATCAATTTTCACAATTTTGTTATAAATTTATACTTCCGACAATTTGTTATAACATTGCATATAACAATTTATACGTTTTTACAATATTCTTCAATGGAAACATAGGTTTTAGCGTTCTCGTTACTTACTCGTGGTTAAATTAATTTCGTAGGGATTAAAAATCAGGTTGACCTGTGGTCGTAGATTAAAAATAGTGATAGTACAGCTAAAATTATCGTGTTAAATAATTCTTTTCCTACGAATCAAAAATGTATTCAACGTTTGTTTGTTATAATATCGTGAAATGAATTATATTACACATTTTCTCTATTCACACTGAATTTAAAGATTATAACGATTAAAAATCAAGTTGACCTGTGGTCATTTATCAAGAATAATCATAATAAAGCTGAAATTATTGTGTTAAATAATTTTTTTAATACGAATTAGGAATTTATTCAACGTTTGCTTGTTACTACTTGTTACAGTATACTGTCTCGCAATGTAAATTTAAGTAAATTAGGTTGAACTGCACAGAAAATGCACAGAACTGCACAAATAATTTATTTCATGGTATTGTAACAAGCAAACGTTGAATACATTTTTCATTCGTGTAAGAAGAATTATTTAACACGATAAATTTAGCTGTACTATGGTTATTTTTAATCTACGACCACAGGTCAACCTGATTTTTAATCCCTACGAAATTAATTTAACCACGAGTAAGTAACGAGAACGCTAAAACCTATGTTTCCATTGAAGAATATTGTAAAAACGTATAAATTGTTATATGCAATGTTATAACAAATTGTCGGAAGTATAAATTTTTAATAAAATTGTGAAAATTGATAAATTATACCGTGTTACGATATCGGAAATCTCCCGCGAAAATCTCCCGCGAAAATTTCCCGCCTGACCTAACCGACGATTTTGCTAATGACTTTGGGGAGAGGGTACCGCAGGTATATAAGGACCCGCCGATGTCCCGCGAAATCATTTACCCTTTATACTGGGCCCTAGACACTTCGCGGCGTATTTTGACCTGAAGGTTCTGAGATGTGAATAGAGTGGTCGGGGGCTACTAGCTAGTCTATGTCCACCCTGTACACACTCAGCCTTCTTGTAACACTTGTATACATTAGAATCAATTAGAATTTCTATTACTAATTATTAAACAAATTTTAACAATTACCGGCACTCGCTAGGCACGTAATATCAGACTTTAAATACTCGACTTCGAACTTCGGTTTAGTCATAATTCTATTAATGTTATAATAACGTATAATTTATTAATTTTCACAATTTTATTATTAATTTATACTTCCAAAAATTTGTTAAAACATTACATATTATTATTTATACATTTTTGCAAGTTTCTTTGACAAATAAGTACGTTTCAACGATCTTATTACTTTCTCGTTGTGAAATCAAGTTCGGAGGATTAAAAATCAGGTTGACCCTTGGTCGTAAATTTAAAATAGCCATAGTGAAGGTGAAATTATTATTTTAAATAAATGTTTCTATACGAATTAAGAATCTATTCAACGTTTGTTTGTTGCAATACCGTGAAATAAATTGTATTATATATTTTCTCAGTTTAGACTGAATTTAAAGTTCGTAAGGATTAGAAATCAGGTTGACCTGTGGTCGTAGATTAAAAATAGCCATAGTGAAGGTAAAATTATTACGTTAAATAATTGTTTTTATACGAATTAAATATTTATTCAACGTTTATTTGTTGCAATACCGTGAAATAAATTGTATTATATATTTTCTCAGTTTAGACTGAATTTAAAGTTCGTAAGGATTAGATATCAGGTTGACCTGTGGTCGTAGATTAAAAATAGCCATGGTGAAGGTAAAATTATTACGTTAAATAATTGTTTTTATACGAATTAAATATTTATTCAACGTTTATTTGTTGCAATACCGTGAAATAAATTGTATTATATATTTTTTCTGTTTACACTAAATTTAAAGTTCTGTTTACATGTTATAACAATTAGAATGTAGACGTTTTGCCGTTTCACGGTTTTTCCTCTGTTAATTATGTGTTTATAAATCATTTCAAACTAAAGCAGCACCATGCCCACCCTAAATTTAACCGTCTCGGTAGTTTACCGTAATTAATAATCTATTTTCGGAATTTATACGAGAATTTTTGAATTTTAGTAAATACTAGAGTCAGTGCATCGCGTATTGAAATAATAGCTTCATCCCTAGTTCGTTTATTGTTGAATATTTTTACGGGTTCAACTTATGCTTGTCCCCAATTCTCGTCGCGAATTTAATCAAATTTTCTTATATTCTAGAATCGAAAAAGATATGATTTCGCGTTTTTTCTTTTGATTCTTTCAATTTTTGAATTGCAATACGCATTATTGCAATAATTTCTATCGTTACATGTAATTCTAATTGTTTAGCAGCTTTTCTGCTGCTATCGACCCAACATTTTACTGACACTTGTCGAATCGACCCTACATTTTACTTGATTTACTAGTTTACTATTTTACTAGATTTTGCTAAAACCTGTTTATTTAGATAATTTTGCCATTAAAAAATACATATTTTCCATATATTCAAACCACGCTTCTAAACTTAATAGTTTCTGAGGTGTTGGATACAATATGTTTCGGTGAGTGACATTTAGGAACCTTCTCATCTGGGCTATATGCACACTTGATTCTCATCGAAAAGTATTAAAGCTGAGTTGTTCCACGGCTAATTTTTCAAATCTTAGTCCACGTTCTGTACATCTTTTTCGGTCGCCAATCGCGGATCTCGATCCTGACAACTTCTGCCGCTTTCGCCTTGGAAGGGACGCCAGAGAGGCTCATAAATAATGTTATTTATTCGCGAATTTGTTTTTCCCCCTGAAGCACGGTGGTAGATATGCCGAGCAGAGACGGTGGAATGCATAAAACGGCTTCCACGCCGTTTTTCAGCGTGAATACAGGCTGAATAGTTGTATCTGGCGTAGAGAAATTTTCCATTTGTTTTAACGGGAGATAGCGAACACGCGCGATTCTGTGCGTGAATTTCCTTCAAAAAGATGGCCCGTTCGAGGCTTGCCGGGAAATATTATGCTCACGGACTTACCGTGTCACATTGCTAGTTCCTGCTCGCGGCACACGTGTTTTTGATAGTGCTCGATATGTCCTTCGGGAGCATTCAACCGTGATTTTTTTTTGCGATCCTCGTGTAACGGCGAATCTAGCTGTAATCGTTATTTAATGTCACGTTCGATTGTTCGGGTACCTACATGTCCGTTCTGTGCCTTGTGTAAGGGTTTTGTAGCGATTTCGATGTTCTGGAAGGTTTACTAAAATAATCGCTCACAAATTATACAGGGCAACGATTATTTTCAAATGGGTCATATTGTTAAGTCAATAAAAAGAAACGCATTAAAAATGGATGGTAATGAGCATCGTTAAGTACATTTGTTGTAATAGTAGCAAACACTATGAGAAATATTTAAAGAAAAATTAGGTTAGAGTTTTGTGTTTCGCGGATACCGGGTCAAATATGACCCAATACTAAAATCTTTTTCGTAGGCAAGCGAAACCACATTTTTTATTTTGTTGTATTCCGCAGAGTTTATTTCCTGACGTTCAATTTATTATATTTAATAAATTCACGATAGGCGAACTAACGGAACTCGGGCGAAAGAACTAGGTAGTGAAAATCGTTATGCGAAGACTGCTTGACAAAATTTAAAAATCGAGGGAAATCGGTGCGTCGGATATACAGGTTCGATAGATAAGAGAATAGGGGTTATTCTAGGTTCATAGGTCACTGAAGAATGAGGCACTGAGGTCGAGATTCGAAGGTGAGTAATAGCGAAGGATGATGTGGAATGTTTGTTGCTTAGGAAGGAAAGGCCGGATGACTAAAACCAATAGATATGATACATAAGTGTGGTATACAACAATTTTACTAGACATTATATTGTTTAAAATTGTACAAATTATACAAGAGACATTTATAGTATAAAGAGAAGAGAGTCGACTGTTTCGAATGCTAGTTGAAATAAGAGATATCTAAAAGTTAATTGATATTTATACTTCTTTGTTCGAACACTCACAACTAAAAATTAAGGATAAATTGATGTTGTATAGAAGTGCCGCGTTAGCTGACCGGAATTTTGCCTTGTTAGCTGACCATCGCTATTCCGACCAGTTCTTGGAACTGGCTCCGTGGAGTGAGCCTCTGACCTCGATGTTTCGTATCAGGTATCCGTATTTCATTCGTATTCAATGAAGAAGAAACATACTCGGGATTTCCTGGAACTCTACCTCCCTTGATAGCTGGCCAAATATGGTCCCGAGCCGCAGTCAGCTAACACGACACTTCCGTACATACAAAATACAACTGACTGGTATTTTTTTATATTATGCAGCAAACTAAATTACCTTATTTTTGTAAAATTTTACTAAAATGCAATTTGAAAAAACGTTATTTTCAAAAGTAACGAATGTTCAATAATATGTACATGGATTAGAGTACACACAAGTTATATAGAAAATTTCAGTGTTCTTTCCCATAATTCAAATTTAAAAATGAGAAATACATCAACAGGAATAATATAATTCAGAATGTAGTATCATTTTGTAGCGCATGATTTGTTCATTGGTTTTTGCTTCCCTGTAAGTTTATTGTTTCCCAGGTAACTTTTGCACAAACGAATATATCGTTAATTAGTTATGCAAAAACTGTGTATAAAATATATGTATAATAATTAGTAATCGTGCAATGTAAAAAATTGCTGCATTTTAATTTTGCTTTTAATATAAAATAATATACTAATACCTGGCGAAAATACTTTAAGTAATTGTACCTATCTAGTATCGGCAATTCTCAAAATTTTAAGATAATATTGCACTAGGTTGACAAGGGAAGATTAATTTTAATTTAATAATTAAATTCATTGAGAAGAGTATACAATTCTTTACTTACGAGATTACGTAACAGCTTGAGTTTCGCAATTTCGCTACGGTAATACAGAAATTAAGTAATACAGTATCGATTTCTTAGAACGTGAAATTTTTCTGCACGTCAAAGTTACGAAATAATATTCGTATATTCCCGATTAGAAATTTCAGTTAGGCAGACATTAGGTCCGCATTAGGCTAGCCTAATTTGCCTGTTGTCCGCATTAGGCTAGCCTAAATTGCCTGTTAGTCCCGCATGCGGTATGTAACGCGGAATATTCACGACCGCCTAATTGGGAAAGCCGCGTTAGGGCCGCATTAGGCATTCCCAATGAGGCCAACCGCATTAGGCCCATATTAGAATAGCTTTATTAGGCTGTCATTGGGAGACATTAATGGAATCTCAAATCTTGTTGAAAGCTCTCACGCAAGTGTACGTTCAGCCACGTATGGCAACTGTTAGGAATGCCCAACCTAAGCGTGCGCTTGGCCACTCCCATTTGGGCCACGTATGGCAACTGTTAGGAATGCCCAACCTAAGCGTGCGCTTGGCCACTCCCATTTGGGCCACGTATGGCAACTGTTAGGAATGCCCAACCTAAGCGTGCGCTTGGTCACTCCCATTTGGGCCACGTATGGCAACTGTTAGGAATGCCCAACCTAAGCGTGCGCTTGGCCACTCCCATTTGGGCCACCCCCATTTGGGACACGTATAGCAACTGTTAGGAATGCCCAACCTAAGCGTGTGCTTCGCCACTCCCATTGGGCCACGTATGGCAACTGTTAGGAATGCCTAACTTATGCGTGAGTCGGCCACCCCCATTTGGGCCACGTATGGCACCTGTTAGGAATGCCCAACTTAGGCGTGCATCATTCCTTCCGAATTGGGACCTAATGCGGTAACGATTAGGCTTGCAGCATTTAGATGTGCCTAATTACTTACAAATTAAAGAAATATAAATTTCGTGTTTGTAGATCGTCAATTTCTTGCGTTTAAATAATTGAATTTGTAAATAATAGAGCAGCAGACATTAGAAAGAGTATAGTCAAGTATGATAAATACGAAGGAACATAGGCACTCCCGCGTTAGGCCCACATTCGTCTTTAGGCATGCCTAACTGAAATTCTAGTCGGGTTACTTACAAATTAAAGAAATATAAATTTCGTGTTTGTAGATCGTCAATTTCTTGCGTTTAAATAATTGAATTTGTAAATAATAGAGCAGCAGACATTAGAAAGAGTATAGTCAAGTATGATAAATACGAAGGAACATAATTTCCTGCGGTGAAAGGAGCTCCTTAAGATAAGACGTCGCGTGAGCAAAAGAACTTTTAAAAGAAGATTTCGTATAAGTAGAAATGAAAGATAAATACACTTAAGGTTACACAAAATGTTGAAATTTATAAAACTTATGCTTGAATTTTTATTAAACCAGTCAAGCTCTACATAAATCTTACAAAATATTGCTAAATAAATCAAATTTGACTATCATTATACAGGGTGCACCACGTAACTGTCGCCACGATTTTTCAGGCACTTCCGATAATCTAACAAAAAAATGTTGTCAATAAAAGTTAATCAGTTTTCAATCGGTTACAAATTGCAATATAAGGAATTTCCAAAAAATTGTTTTTTCGATAAAAAGTCAAGATCACCTTGACTTTTTTAAATGACACTACGTATTTTTGATTTCATACTGTTGTAGCAGATGTTAAAACGAGTTCAACGACATACTATACCATAATCTTGAAATAACCCTGAATCTTGAGATGTCGGCTTAATCAAAGGATATGTCATCGTTAAAAATTATTTTATTTTGACCAAATTACACATTTCAATATTGTCATACACTCTGTATACACCATTTATAAATATCAATTTTAAAGTAAAGATATTAAACAAACTGAGACTTCTTATAAATTAAACGCATATTCAAATATTTTGTTTAATGTTTTAAAAATAATCTATATTTCAAATTTCAAATTTGACAATGACTACCTACATAAATAACATAAATACAACTCAAAGCAGCGGTTTCCAATCTTTATGCTACTCCCCCCAAAAAAAATTTTTTTCCGCTCCTCCCCACCTTTTATTTTTTTAATAGATATAATAACATAGACACGTTTTAATTTTTTATTAAAAAATCTTGGCGCCTCCCTGGCAATATGTAGTCCGCGCCTCCCAGGTTGGAAACCGCTGACTCAAGGTGTCCGAATAAAAAATAATGAAAGAAAATATATTTCTCGAAGTGTTACCATAAAAAAATATTTTTCTTCATACGTACGGACAAAACGTGCACGAATCTCCAACAATATCATATCCCATTATTCGTATTAATTCAAGAGATTATCCTAACAGTTCTCCACACTGTCAGAGGAGAGGCCGTGAGCGATATGTATCTTCCTCCGCGTGGCTCGTAAGTTACACTTTCATAATAGCGAGTATAAACTTGATAGAGTACGTATATACTTTATAACGTCACGACGAGAAAAAAATGTACAGATATTGTACCGGCACCTGGAAAAAGATGCGCATGTTATAATAAAAACATTACACCAGAGAAAGAGTATGGTTTTAAATTTATTTCGCACGAATGAGTAGAATTGCGAAATATCGACAGTGAAATTCGTTAAATAATAATAGCATTTAAAATATAATTTACTTGTAAACGGGCGCATTCAAATTAATTTAAAATAAAGTTTATTATACATGTTTCGAAAGCATTGATGTAAATTAAATTTCATCGTTATTCTTTATTTGTACGTAGCAATTTTATACACTGTGTATACTTGTTGAACAATTTCATTCGTGTATTTCTTTCGAAGTTACTAGTTTAAATTTTCGAAATAATACAGTCAATTGAATAACACAGACAAATTTAATTTAAGCATTTTAGTGATTCGGTTGGTAAATTCGAAACCTGAATTGTGATAGAGCTATTATTATTATCATACTTTTAAAATTACGTTTAAAATTACATATTTCATACTTTATATTAGGAAATATAATTTTGATTTTTAGTCATTTCCGTTGATATGAAACTTGTAATAATAACATTACATTTTCATTATTATTCTACACTTTTGGTTCTATATTTCAATTATTTCTTATGTAGCATTGTTTATCAAATAATGAAGATTGTATTACTTTTTATGGAAATCGATGAATTTCATCCACATAATATGTGACCTGCGTATCAAATTATTTAGTTATAAGCATAATAAGACATTACATGTGTAGAAACACAATTTCTTAGTACCTACTCGAGTATCTACTCGTTGTAGAAATACTTTTTATTATTTTGGAGAGTTTGCATTCTTACGACATAAACATTGAATAAAATAATTTTATATTGCATTTCTAATATAGTTTATACAAGAAAATTTTATCATTTTTTTTTTTTTTTATTGGGTGATTAGGTCACATGCACCTTTTGAGGTTATCAGTGACCACAGTGAGTTTATTCAGTGGTGCAGTCTATAGTAGGTGGTATAAACCAATATCTTTCAAGAAGTTTATGGCTCTTTTACTTGAATCTTCTTTTTGAAGCATGGTCAGTGAATTCGGCAAGTTATGTTGGATCCTTTTCATATTGTACTTTGGGAAATTTTATCATTCTTTTATTGGTTAACTACGAATCTACGACGCTATTAATACCATTTCGTAAAAGCCTGCAATTAAATGGCATATTAATACGAACATTAAATAATTGATAATAAATTAAAAAATAATAATTTTTCATTCGTGTTGAAGTAACAATTAACACACAAAATATACTGCTGTGCAATGTCAAACAATTGTTAATATTTCCATTAAGCAAAACTTTAACAATTCTACGAAAATCTTCCAATAGATTATTCGTTTATAAATGAACTGTAAGCACTTGTGACTGAATTTGTTAGAAATAGCATTAAGCAATTCCAGGAGCCATTATATACCGAACATGCAAGTATTTATTTTTTAAGTAATCTTTCTGTTCTCTTTGTACATTCGACAACGAGTCAAACAGCATTTATCGGAACTCTTGTAGAGAGGAACAACCCTCTGTTGGTATGGCATCGGCAGTAACACGATAATTCGTTTTCGTGCACACTGGATTAACCAGCAAATCCGATTTTTTCCAAAACAACGCGCCGGAAGTCGTGCATCGTAAAGCCGCGTAGATCCTGCTGCGAAACAAAATGTGCGATCGACTATGCGTGCCGGAGATGGTGCATGGATCATTTGTTCTATTAAATAACGGTCGAAACCATCCGATAAAATCCTGATTTATGTTTTAATTAATAAGCGATTAGAAGCATTCAGAGTACCTGATAAAATTCATCCCCTTCGCAGCAAACATCCTGTTTACATTGATGCTTTATGAATTTCATCGTTAAATACGAAAAATTCACCGACATTTATGTATTGAACTCCGTTCTTTGTAAAATAAATATATCACTTTATAAGCTGCCTAAGGGAATTATAATTGAAACAATGTTTTACACTGAATGTGTTCGTAATCCTTATAATGTATTGAAAATATCTGCGCTGTCAGAATAGAGTAATATTATTTAGCAATAAAATCTATTACATTAAGTTTTGCTTTTGAAAGTATTCTTTTTCTGAATAGAAATAGAAATATAAGCATATTTGTAAGTAGAAATAGAAATATAAGCATATCAGTGTAAAGAATTATTGGAGAGTGTTAATACTTAATTAAAGTACCGATGTTACAGTTCTTCAAAGATTTGTCGTTCTGATATGAAGAAATGCATTTTAATATTGTCCTTTTGGCGTGGAAATAAATTCGTAATTTCGAGAGTGTTGGCAGAATACTGGAAAAACCTATGTGGTGATAAGTCTAACTGTAATTTCCTTTGGAAGGAAAACTTGTGTGGCCAAGAGTAACTCTGTGACCTATATTACTTTTCTTTAAAGGATTACAAAGGAAACTTGATTTATCTCTTCTTCAGAAAGAATGTAATTGAAACACTAATTGAAAATGGCATTGAATTGAATATAACGTTAATTTAATATGAGTACATGTTTATAAGAAGAAATTACATTTTTCTGATATACAGAAAAAGCTCCTTTCTTTTTAATGTCATGAAAAATGTTCGCAGCACGATTTAAATGATTTCCAAAGATGAATATCATGGATGAAAAAGTTCTTTGTTTGACCATTCGAGGTCATATTGATAAAAATTTTATTTAAAGAAATGAAGGCGACCTGAGAAATTCAAAATTCACCCAAACTAAAAATATTTCACATGTCACAAAGTTAGGATATTTTCACTTGTAACAGTATACGTAACTCATCTTGCATATTAAATACTTTATAGGACTAAATACAAAGGTGTATTCGTGCAAATGAAACAAAAATTAATTTTCATACGTATATTTAAATGAAAACATACGAATTAATACTGTGATCCCAATGAAAATGTCCAGATAGGGTGGTTTTACATACTTTTTATTTGAATACATGTATGAAAATTAAGTTTTCCTTCATTCGCATGAATACAACTTTGTATATAGTAATAATGACAAATTTTATTGTAAGCAATTTTTAAAAATGAATGATTTCTTCGACATATTTTTAGATACTTGTATACCTACATCGTATAAATACATTATCTTTCCACAACAGCCGCATATTGATAAATTAATAATAAATGTTTCCATTTAGATTCTCGGTATCGGGGAACTATTTCACTCCTTAACCCTCTATGGGCCCGTGTAACTTTCAAGTCACATACTAATATATCGATATTTTATTAAATAATTGAACTTTCTTCCACAAAATGGCATAAACGTCTTGTTGTACAATGTCTCCTTATTAACCAGTAACTTTCTTGATAACCGTTGTTACTTCAAAGTTACAATATGTATTCGTTATGATAAAATTGTCGAAACTGCTGAATTCACCGTTATTCTGCATTTATAGGTCGATATTTGCTAATTTTACGTTACATAAATTCTTTTACAGTCAAGAAAAATATTCGGCCCATAGAGGGTTAAAATTCAAATGAAATTTACAAAAAAGTTCCGCAGTATTCAGCAGAAACGATTTTTTCAAAAGGGAACTTAGTCACATCACTCCATTGTAAGTTAAAATCGCCATTCAAAAAGTCACACATTCTGCTATCTTCAATTTTTACATACGGTCAGTTAAGCATGGATGTCCTACTCTTTCATCAAACAACATCGCACAAGTGCCGTGTTGCTGGTACACAAAATTGGGTTCGATCGACGTCATAGCTCGAAAACAAAGACACATAGCTGAAAAGAGAAAAAAGGCTGAAAAAAAAGCACGAAACAAGAAAGATTAGAAAACCGATTGAAACTCGAAAGAGGCCGCGATTGAGTTTACAAACGAGCGCAATAGCTGGTCCGAATGAAATTATTGATCGTCCATAGCGCGCGATCCGGTTTGCAAGAGTGACCACGTTAATTCACAACACATGCGGAAGTTCCAGGCTTGGGACTGGAGTCGAACAGCCGGAACGGAATTTCGCAAGTGCAATCGACCGGTCGGCCGACGACTCAGCGGTCGATCTACCCCCCGGATCCCGCTATTTCAGCTAATGCGCTTTCGGCGAGCGTGTACAGTTTTGCGGGAATGGAGAACGCGCTAACGGACGACGACGAGTATCAATCTTAAGCGAAGCGAGGAGATAATCAGCTTGTGGCTTGTCACTCGCGACTACACCGTTGCGATTCCGTTCCAACGGCCACAAACGCTGCGAATCATCTTACCATTTGATTTATCTCGCAGCCGCATCGCGCTATTCATCGAACAACCCCCCACTCGGCTACCGAACTGACAGATAACGCTCGAATCGGTTATTGCCAGGGTGTTTAGTTCTCGGTTGCCTAACGAAGACGTTCGATGAGATACGTAATCAATCTGACCGAATTTCTAGGTTCTTTTTTGAGAGGCAATTTCGCGAATGATTTTGTTAACACTAGGTTTACGGGATAGTCATTTTGACGCATTTCGAATTTCACAAGGACAACTAGAGAAACCGTTTACATTTTTCTCCTACCATTTATGCTTATTATAAATTTTATGTAAATACACAATATCACACAGTTTCATTTATAAGTGTGGGGCGGTCTAGCGCAGCGGTAGCTAGACAAAAGCTACCGAAAGACGACGGCTGTGTGTGTGTGCGAGACGAGCGAAGGAGGCAGTCGTTAAGTAGCCACCGAGTCGTTTGCATGTGTAATTTTGTTCTTTTTCTATTTTATTTGATAAACTTTATAACGTTGACCCGTTGTTGCTCCCTTCTCCCTGTTCACATCCTACATAAGTCGAAATAAGAAGAAATAAGTTGTTTTTTAAAGAAAATCTGTGGTTTTGTTCACTGCTCGCCTTATGGTCGCCGCGGTCGTCCACCCGCGGAATATATACGCGGCTTGCCTTCGCGGATATTCCATCGGGTGAACGACCTACCTCTATAACGCCTAATTTTCGGTAATTTGTCGCTGGCCAGGTCAGTAACCGCCTTGTTTTTCTAAACAGCTGGGCCAGGTTACCGACCTGTGCCGATGCGACGAGCGCGTCTTCCCTTTTTTTCTCTATTGCCAACACTCGGCCTTCGCCGAGTCGTTGGCCGCCGACTATGTTTACTATTTCTTTTGTTTTCAACGGTTCCTTTTAAATCGATAACCGTTCGTCGAGTTTCGCCTCCCACAATAGTGTATAATATGTTGTTTTTTAAAAAAATCTGCGGTTTTGTTCACGCGTCAATTTGACGCGTGTCCGTAGAGATAGGTGTATAAGAAATTTCCGTAAACATAGTGTTAAGATGCTATTTATGTCATTTCTTTTTGTATCTACTGTGGTACAGTATGTCCGTTTTAAATGTTTACACGTGATTATTTCTGTAAGACAGAAATGCAAAAAAATGTTTCAGATGAAAGTTGTATGACATCGAGGGGGACATATCACGATGATAATTGTTTGACTTTGAGATAACGTTGGAGAGTCATGCGAAAGTCAGACTTAAATGTTTGTATAAAAATTTATAAAAATCGGATAGCAGCTCGATGCTATTTTCTTGACTGTGATTAGTGCTATATGTAACCCTTATTTTGTATAAATGCGCGTATTTGTATTATTGAGAATAGGTTTGTGTTCTCTAGTTTTAATATCAATTTTAAAATGATAAAAGATAAGTTAATACAGTAAGTAAATTTTTTATATGTGGAGATAATTAATTTTGAGTACAAAATAATAGGGTACTTTTAATTTTCCTTTCCGTTAAGTCTTATAACATTGCTCTTACTCATTTGTGTGCAGAATTTCTTGGCTGATCGTTATGCGATACGTGCCACTACATCGATATGTTATCAATAGAGATAAAGAAATCAACACATTCCCATAATGTGAAACTAAAAACAATTAAAGAAAAGTAGTAAAACTAAAGAAAAATAAATTGAAACTATATTGCCGGACACGCTGTATACAGTATATTCTCCACAAGTGTCAGTCCGCAAGGAAGCTAAACCTGACACTTGTAGAGTCAGGGACTACGTTTTCGAGCCTCACGCCCGCCTTTGTAGTTTGCCGAATAAAAGATAAGAAAAATTTCGGGATAAAAAAACGTAAAATTAAAAAAGTTGATATTTAAATCACTTGGTTGCCTCGACTCACGTTTCATGCTTATGTCAGTAACATTTTACTGTCACTTGTAGAATCGGCCCTACATTTTACTGATACTTGTGGAATCGACCCTACATTTGTTTTTTTACGTGGAGGTAGACCGACCCTACATTTTACTGACACTTGTGGAATCGACCCTACATTTGTTTTTTTACGTGGAGGTAGACCGACCCTACATTTTACTGACACTTGTCGAATCGACCCTACATTTTACTGACACTTGT
>NW_017100143.1:2365854-2366425 GCF_001263275.1 Habropoda laboriosa
AAAATTAGTATTCACTAGCTGTAAGGTTTCGACGCAGGGTAAATTTATAATTATTAAGCAAGAAGCTATTAAATGGATCGTCGCAGCCATCGTGGATTATCTTATTTATGACGTGATCCATTTTCTAAGGCAGCTCAATATTCCGTGCGCCAATATTACTTTCAGAAAAAATTAATGTACCGCCACGAGGATATTAAAAATACGCCGAAGTGAGACATAAATTCTTTAGCCAAATATATTTGATCAGTTATGAATTTTCAATGTTTGTTGGAGCGGAAGCTTCGTTACACGTCATTGATCATTCTTGATAATTTTCGTAGCCTCCCTGTACGCATCATTTCTAGTGCCATAAATCACTGTATCGTTCGTAATTAGGTCATCGGAAGATTGATTTTTCTTCAAAATGTTCCTTCTTTTTCCTTGGTATGTGAGCATTAACGCGTTGAATGCCGGGCCAATTTTATGTGATTTGCCCACGACGCTGTATACTGTGGTAAAATATTATATTAAACGATTAAGATGAACTCTATTGCCATGCTTTATGCATTTATCTTACTGGAAGTCACCTGTG
>NW_017100143.1:2366454-2371645 GCF_001263275.1 Habropoda laboriosa
AATTTGTAGGTATTACCAATTTCCGAGAGAAATTAGCTGTACACTTAACTCAGTGTCAACATAAAGAAGTTGATGACTCTTTTTCTTCGAGTTCAAATTCACAAAGGAAAGCACGCCACGAAATAAAACAAAAGTGAAGTAAGTAAAAAAATTAGGCATGATATGTTATAAAAGAATGTTAACATTTTCGGTAAAACGATTGCAACAAATCGTATTAAAATAGTAGCAGTTAACAGTTAACCGATGAAGCTGGGTCATCTATGACCCGTATCATTTGCGTGTATAAAAGGTTCATGAGATATAGAAAGTGGTGTAAAAATTTTGTTCACCTGGAATATTTCCCTTATTTATAATAATATGGAAAAATGTTATATACAAACCTTGCATGATATAGAGGGGGACATAATGTAATGTAAATCCCTTTTACGTCGGTGGGGACGTAGAAGAAATTGCAAGATCATCTCTATTTTTTTTAATGAGATTCTATATTTCTTTTTGTAGTGATTTCAGTATGCTATCATTAAAGGTCATTCAACCATTAATTAATAATACCATCGTTTTAAAAGAAAATCTATTGAGAAATGTCGTCTAATGTATTTAGACAAAAATCTGATGAAAAAAATTGCCATCTTATGATGGGTCAGACGTGACCCGGCTCCACCGTTCGACCGACGTGACGATTAAAGTAACTTTCGTTCGTACATATTTTCATCAAAGGAATCATTGCCACTGTGAAATAAAATATCTAGCAAAATATTACTACAAATCACTGCAGTCGAATTCTACACAATTCCAAATATAAACTATATCGCTACTACTTCTTATCGTAAATAATAAAACGAAGCCTCGAGTTATTTCAATGACATAATAATAATAAACAAAGAAAAGGCGACGCAATAAGGAAACTTTAATAAAATAGTTCCAAAGGAAGAGCAATTGCAGTATAATAAAGGAAACTTTTAAAAAAACACAAAACTGAAAAAAAGGAAGTAAGCATCGAAAAAAAGAGACGATTATTTTCGCCAATTCCTGGCGAAAGGACCGTTACAAAAGCAATACACGGCACAGAGTCGTTGGTGAAAAAAAGAGGGTCACAGCTGACGCATTATGATCGAAAGGCTGTTGCAGTCGAACATTCCGCTATGTTCGAATGTTCGTTCGTGCACGGTTGATTCGGAAAGCTGACCTACCTGGCAATTGCTAGCCGACAGGTTCGCTGCGTGTCTCGGTATCTCGCGTCATTGCCTGCCAATTCGATTGGATAGGTGATTTTAATGTGTCGTCGGCCCAGGTTCGCGATACGACGTGTCAATAATGACGTAGCGTGAACGTGAGATCAATTAAATCAATTAGCGGGGCAAACGCGAGTTGCTGCCGAGTCAAAATTGAGCTGCTTTCTCATCCGTCAGCGTTAATGATGACGATAATTTCCATAGACGGCGGTTTACCTGCGAAAGTGACAAAAAATAATCTTTCAGTTTAAATTGCGAGCTCAGTCAGCATAGCGTAGAGCAAATTATTTACATTTCCTTCTCTTTTGTTCACTTCACTACAGAACATAGTATTTGTCTCGTGGAATTGAGTTATTAGTAAATGTTGAACAATTTAGTTATAGTGATCAGGGCCGCTTTTATACTTTTGGAGTCTATTTCAGTTAATTCAATTCGTATACTATTTTGTAAGTTTAAGATATTTCCATAATAACTCATTTTAATAAATTATTGGTCTTTAGATATTCCCGTCGATATCGGCTTCTTGGTGAATAGCGAACCTTCATAAATTTGGCGTTTCCGTTTGCAACGGCTTCTTGTTTTTATATTATGAATTTAATATTTAGAAATAAGTATCTTATTTTGCAACTATAACCAGGCTGTTTTTATATTGTTGTTTGCGAGAAGTAAGGTTTTAAAATGTGGCCCCATAGAGAGTGAGGTCTCAGGTTGCGCCTAATGCTCCTTATGGTAAATGCGGCCATGATGGTGATCGTAACATCTTCCTTAAAAACGATGGAAACTTTTGCATACCCCTAATGGATAGATCACATCGAGGAATATTGGGCAACGAAGAAGCAGATAATACTGCAGAAGAAGCACTATTTTTACAACCCACCGAAACAATCTCAGCTGTACACCACGACTTTCTGAATTTCTTAACACGTTGACTGCCAACCACGAGTTATCTCGTTTTTACAGTATAACTTTTCGGTGCCCACCACGTGTTAAGACGTTGTAAACGCATAGGAATCCTGTGGGACGGGCGTCTGTTAAAGGTTCATTACTAACAAAAAGGCGTCATGAAAAGGATTTATTTATTATTTTTTACAAGATTATCGAAATATAAAGACAATGAAAGCAAATTTTAATTATGATATGCATTTTTTTTTTTTTGCAAAAAAACAATTAAAATTAAAGTCATATTATAAAAATTAATATGTGTTTGTTTAATTCTATACAATAAATTGAAAAAAAAATGTTGGCGTCTAGAGTAGATTTCTTCAAAATAGGCTTGGCGGTCGTGTTAAATGATTGTGTCAAACCAAAATGGAAGCAAAAATGGAAAAAAGGTGTACCCTCCAAAATGCGTGATTTTACCGATAAGTTCTGTACAAACCACGAAACAGTCAAGTTGAGCAGAGAAGAACAAATAATTAACGGACTAACAATTGTGCACGCTAAAGCTACACATAACTATATTCTAAACAAAATAATCTCACCATACTGTAAACCCTTGCAACAAAATTTAACCATCAAACATATTCTATTAAACTGCAAGAGCACAGAAGACCAGTTCCAAATATATAATAATATTAAAGAAATATTTGAAACAGAAGAAAACGTCAAGAAAGCAATCGAATAACCACTATGTACGCTAATAACCAAGACGTTGATGCGACCTTGAATTATATATAAAAAAGCAACTTTATTTTAGTATGATTTAATTCATCTTCAAAATCACGACTTTTCCACGAACGTTAAATATGCAGATAAACTTTTTTATTATATTATCTGAAAAATTAAATTAAAAGAATCGGGTGTCAGCGTCGTTCGCGTAACGTTAGCTTGTTAGGCGAACTAAGTCTTTGAAGGCTCGATCTGTTTTCTCAAAACACGTTCGAACTGCCTTAGCGATGGCTAATTTCTAGCAACCTGGCAAACGTGTCCTGAGACTTCTCAATGACTGTATACGATTAAAGCCTCGGGAGAAGCAGTGTGCTTACCAAGCACTTGGATGTCATCCTTGAGTAAATGTAGGCCCTACGAAGAGCCAGATGGTTCCTGTGTCCGGAACGTGCAACTCCAGGGACCCACCCATCTGGGTGTTTGGCAGTTTCTCTTAGAAAATTAAATTTTAACGTTATTGATTTTGGACAGTTTTGAAGGTGTTATCTGTTATCTTTGAGATATCGTTTAAAGATAAACTGATAGATAGTAGTAATCGAGGAACAATTTTAGACGATGATAATACGATACTTTGTTAAATCCATTGTGAAATTATGACGCGTTTTCGAGTAACATTTCTCACATTAATTTTTCGCAGTTTTAATTGATAAAATTTCTAAGGTATCTAATAGGATTACTTCTATTTTATTTGTACTTTGTATAGAATCAATAGGAATAAAGAGAGTAGTTAGAACTAAATTTATCGTGAACGAATGATATTAATTTCTTTTGTATTTCTTCTCGTGACTTGCTAGCCTGCCGTTCTAGATATTCAAAAATATTATAGACTGGCTGTGACGAGAAATACAGAAAATATAGAGAACGTGCAACAAGCTGTGTAGGTTGAATTTCTTCATCTGAAATCTATGATACAAATAAATCTCCTATGTCCCAATCTAGCACCTGAAAGTTGGTGCAAATTTCACAGGGTGGAATCAGTAGGGGTTCCATGTGATCACTTCAATCACTTTCACAGCGCATCTGTTATAATAGAGGGAATAAAGCCAATATTCGAGGATTTGAGTAACTCAAATCTTCTACGGAAATGTTTACATGGTAAAAGCCAGAACCTTGAAAAGTCTGTAAATAATATAGTTAAGGCTTTCAAAAAATATTTTCCTTACTCTACAAACAATGCAGATATGAGTTTATGATGCTGTCTGCACATTCAATAAAACATGGAAAATTTGGATATACAGTAATGTCTCTACAAGTGTCAGCCAGTTTGGATTCTACAAGTGTCAGTATAGATGGTCCTACGCCTATGCGTTGTACCGGCGTAAAAGTAAAGTAAATGTTGTTCAAATTATGTCGTGTTTGATGTCATTTTCATCAGAAAAATCTCATCAATATGTTAAGAAAAATTTCCTGATAAAAAAATGTAAAATTAAAAAAGTTGGTATTTAAATCGCTTGGTTGCCTCGACATACGTTTCATCCTTATCTTTTATTCGCTGTCCTTGTCTATGTTCGGCAAACTAGAAAGGCTGACACTTGTGGAGACATTACTGTACTGCGTGTATTTAAAGCAGAACACCAGCTCGATGTAATTCAATAAATGCTAACAATAAGACAGTCAAAGAAGAAGACTAAAAGGAAGCTAGAACTTTATGCGCCTTTTTCTCAAAAACTGCAAGAAATATTGGAACCAAATTTAACCCTATTGCGTTCTTCGTTTTGACTGTACACTTAAGACATTTGGGTCAAAAAGAACCTAAAACCTTATGTGTAATAATTTTTGTTTCCAACACGACATATGAACCTAGACAATAAACGTTTAAAATAATGTTAAAGAACGTAAATTTGATAACAGCAAAAATTACTAAAAATATAAAAAGGCGGTGGGTCAAAAAAGACCCGAAGAAAGTCCGTTCTAGGGTTAAACCACATGTTATTTGTGGGGAAGTAGAACAATTGGCATGTAAGTTTTGCTGTATCTTACTTCGTTCATTATTAGCAACATTTTTTTATTCAAAAATTACGAAAAAAGTAAGTACTTTTTGAAAAATGGTATTTCTAGTTCCATGCGATGTTTTTAAATCCTAACATATATTTGCATTTATTTGACATATTTTTTGATATGATAGAAAATTAAAAATTTTTCACAACAACGGTAGTGGAAGATTTTTTATTTAAAAAAAGAATTTTCATTAATTTAATAGCACAGTCTTATAAGGCATAAGAAGCCATTTAATTTTTATTATAAACATTTTTTTATATCTACTATAGTTTTAAAGATATACAGGGAAATAG
>NW_017100143.1:2372526-2402450 GCF_001263275.1 Habropoda laboriosa
ATTAATATCTATCACTGCCATTCGCAACGTAATCAAATTTTCGGTTGTGACAGAGCAAGCTATTTGTAGCTTTGCAAATTACGCGAGTATTTATTCGGTCTTATCAGCTTTAAAGCTATATTAAAGTATTTTTACAGAGGATAAAATTGTAGTTTTTTGAATCTTGCAAATTTAAAAGAAAATTTTCGTTGTTTCTATAATGTTTCGTTATAGGAAGAATTATTTCGAGAAAATTGGATAGAAGTTCTGTACACAGAATGAAAAGAAGGGAAATATTGTAAGAGAAACATAAAAATACATGTAGCATACTAATTAATATTTATTTTGATTGCACTTGTTACCTAAAATATACTGTAGAATAAAATTTCGTTTATTATAGTAATTTGATCTCTAGAAATTCGTTATTTTTCTTCATTTTCTTGTTCTGTTAGAAGTTAGAATTCCTGAAGGATACGATTATAAACGGTAACGAATAATCTAGAAAACGTGTTTTATAAATAGTTTTGTAAGTTGGACTTGAGATTTAATTTAATAAGTAATCGTAAGCATTATCATTAAGAAAGACAAATTCTTTTCTAATAAAAGAGACTTTTCTTTAAAGCATTAAAGAAGATGTAAATTGATTCTTAATTGAACGCAAAGTAATAGTTAGTGAAGAATGTATTTAATTATTTCGTGTTTTCTTGTAAGTATGCAAACTACGTCTGTTATTTAAGCTGAGATAAAAAAGGAACTGAAAATCATTGTAGAATTATAAACATTCGTATTTAAAGCTTTAGAGTCATACCTATTAAAGAAAATAACAAATTATACCAAATTGTATTATGTATGTCTTTTAATGTGCAATAATTTATACTTGTGGTATAAAACACATAAAATACGTAATATTCATTATAAATTTTTTTACTACACAGTTTATAATATTCCGAAGAATTTATAAAATTTTTGGAACCGTGTTTTCCAATAACACTTCCGTCTAAAGTTACACTTTTATAACATCGACAGGACGTTCTGAACACGCTCTAACCACTCAGCTCATAAAAGATTATAACAAAAAAAAAAAACAATTTCACCCATGACATTATTATTACACGGCCATAAAGGTGGCTTCTTCATAACCGATTCAATATACGGCTCGATTTAATGCGCTGTAGGACGATCATGGATATGGATTTCTTCCGAATTTCGTGGCGCCACTATACTTCACGGAAACGATGTCGTCATCGGGAAGATAAAAGGCCCTTTTCATCGTTCCGCTCCTATGAAGTGATCAAACACTTCACCTAGCGATGTCTTTATCTCGATTCAGCCGAACCCGTTATTTTTGTCTTAGCCATTCTTTTCGTCCAAAACACCGGCCTAAAAATGGTTCGGCTCCGTTGAAAAAATCGCGAAAGATTAATTCTTCTATTTCTTAACTCTTATGTCAATAACCAGAATTGTCGTCTACTTTATCGTCCAATTTTAGTAGTTTTTTGATAAAATTCTAAACTTGAGGCAAACATGGATAGGAAATGTGGCAAATAACAACGATCTGGCCGGATATTTCAATCTTTTACCTGGAAGATCAAATATTTTAAGTGAGAATTATGCAAAAGGGTACCCAGTTATTGACATAAGGGTTAAACGAGTGTCGCAAAACTTGGTTCCATTCAGCATCTCTAACACTATCATTAGGGGACTCTGGTGTTTTCAATTAATCGTGAAATGTTGAAATCCCCTCCATGAAGTGAAGAAATTGAACTTGAGGATTTATGTAATGACAACCTGTGATAATTAATTTATTCGAACTTAGGATTTGTAACGTTTTCGGAATTTTAAATGAAGAAAAATTGCATTTGAAGGAAGCTGGGTTTTGTTGAACATACAATTTATTGATTGAGGGGGTACACCACCCTGAGGCGTCTAAGAATAGATAAAGTTTGGATTCTTTTTTCATAGATAACTACTAATTGAAAAGTTTCAATTTACTCTGAGGATATAAATGTAACTTTCAGTTTTTTTCCCCAGTTTCTAAAAAGTAAAAATGTGATAAAATGGAGGAGTTATTCGCTAATGCGAAACCTCTTCTGCTATAACATCGATTTCTGGCCGCCATCACCGCGCCGGCAAGAATTGGAACGGTTTGAAATAAAAAATTCTGTTTGATTTATAAATAAAAATATACTGTCCATATTGTAGCTTACGATTTTTCAAAAATTGTAATTATCATCGAAATGGTGGCAGTTTAAAGAGGAAAAACCTCTTTTTACCAAAAGAAATCAACTTTAAATGTTTATAAAAAAATATAGCTTTCCATTTAAAAAAATTAAACTGACTTTGAAATCTCCCCTATCATACCAGGTACAAAAGAAATAGTTACACCAGATAACGTCCCTCTCCATACCAAACAACTTTTGTTAAAACATTTTTTTCGTAACATCACTTCCTTAAAAGATATTTCACTGTTTTGAGATAAAACAAACACCCAGTATACCCTTTTTCTATAACGTGTATTGGTTTAGCAGTTGCAGTTTGGTGTTTTCATAGAAGTGTTAATTGAAGATTTTACAATTGCTACAGTCGATCGTGAACGCTTTGTGAACGCAGCACTTTTTTATTTTTGTGGAACATAGAAACTCGTTGTGCCTTACTTCTTTGTGTTATTATAAATCCCAAGAATACGAAAGTACTTCGTGTTCGCAAAGCAACTGTTTATTAGAGTCGTAACTCTCAAAGAGTTTAGCGATGCTCTCAGAGAGTCACTTTCAGATGCAGTGTCCACTCGCGAAAGATACTCTCGAGAGCAACTCGCGATAGTTTTACTCTGAAAAGGACAGTGTAACGGTTTGAATTTAAAAGGGGCGCGTCTTTTTACCGTGATCGGCGTGCATCCGCCGAGCGGCGTTGGCAGCGGCGACCGCGCATGCGTCGAACGGCGTTGGGAGCGGTAACCGCGCATGCGTCGTGCGAAAAAAAGTATGGCGTATTGTATTGTATTAAGACCACGTGCGTGGCGTTTGTTCTCGGTTTTACCAATAAAAGTAATATAAAATCAGGAAATTCTTTTCCCGCTAACTCTTTTCGGTGCGCGAACAGACAGCTAGCTTTATGTTTGGCTCGATGTGTACGTACAGTGACCTAGGCTCGCGTTTCCCCCGCTAACGTTTTTCTGTGCGCGAACAGACAGCTAGCTTATGTTTGTCTCGATGTACGTACAGCGGCCCAGGTTCGCGTTTCTTATGTTTGGCTCGCAAGAAATATCACAAGTTCTAAGAAGTTAAGGCCTAGAATTTTTCCCAGAACAGTTGCGAGCGTACAGTGATCAGAAATCGGACAGGACGACTCGTCCTCAGTCGGTGTTTACGAGGCTGTCGAACGAGTGCCTCGACGAACGTCGCTTATACTGCGCGATTACAGTCTTGTAGGGAATACAGTGCTCGCTCGAACGAGTGTAGCGATCAGAAATCGGGCAGGACGACTCGTCCTCAGTCGGTGTTTACGAGGCTGTCGAACGAGTGCCTCGACGAACGTCGCTTATACTGCGCCATTATAGCTTGTAGAGAATACATCGAACAACGCGTTTTCGATTATACGCGGATTTCCAATCAATTTACGTACTTAGCATATTCGTTCGTGTGAATTAAGTGCCGCTGCATACAAGAAGCTAGTGCACCGAATTCAAGTACACAACCTTGGGGGAAAAATCAAACGAGAAGCGTGTCTCTGCGAGCTACACAGCTACAGTTTCGCGGTATGCGCATGCGTGAATATGTATGTATATATACGTACACAATCGAATGATTGAGTGAATTGAAAATAGAGGAGAGCCTACGTATAGCTAATTAGATCAATTACTGCAACAATTTCGTTTTATCATATCCTAAGTTTATTTTTCTTGTAATAAGATGTGTTATAGCTATGAAACAAGAAATTGGTTTTTTTACTGTTGTCTCCCCGAGAAATATACAGTAGTGCACACATAAGCGTCTGCATTTTTGCACACTTAAGTGCCCGTCGCTATCCCCACCAATTCTTAGAAATGGGACTTCGAAGTAAGGTTCGAGCGTGCCGAGTGAAACAAAGTAATTCGATATCGACTCCAGAATGTAAACAACTGACACTTGATATATCGGTATCCCACTCAGACACATCTCCTCTCTATTGTTCAGTTAAATTCGCAGAAGTCACCTCCCCACTTGTGGTGCACTACTGTACATATTCTATCCTTTTCTGGAAAAACACTGCCTCTTAGTAAACAACTAAGTCTTTACACACGACCTACTTCGTTTGTTATTATTCTAACGACAATATACGACAATTGACACGCAGTGCAGATGATCAGACTTCAGTTTGCCGTAAAACCGGGGGATGGTTCCCAACTACGTGGACAGTCGACGTCCCTAACCTACGCGTAGTTCGACAGAACTCTGTATACATATTACATACATATATGTTTACACTGATATGTAAGATGATACTTTTTCCTCTGGCTTTCATAGTGGATACACTGTTAGAGTCTTACTTTTCTATTGTATCCCTGTCATGACGATTATTTTATTATATTTACAGTGGTTTATTATAATTTACCATACTTACCGTCATCCGAAGAACCGCGAATTAAACTGCATTTCTCATAACTTTCCCATCATTTTCGGGAAAAATGACAATTACATTTTTTGTTCCTTAGGATGCGTAGAATCATGCTATAAACAAATTTTTCGTTCCGGCTGTATGCCAAAATTGGCCTTGTTTAACAGCCTTCTTTAACAGATGCCTCATTTGTATTTTACGTATTCCCTAAACAGTTACATATCCGAAATGTTATGCAAATACAATAGATTTTGATTTCGGTGTGTTAATTGGTAGAATTTCGTTAAAAATTGTTCATTGATCATTTTAATACACGTTATTGAATTTGTTTTAATGTAATCCACAACTTTCGTTATGAAAAAAAAATGTCACACAAACATAAGTCATTTGAAGGTTTATTAAACAGCTATAACAATAATACAAACTATGAAAAATATGGTAACGGATGTGCAGTTATTATGCTACAAAATAGCCATACATCAGTGATATGTATGTATATACATCTAAAAGTCTGTTTATGCGAGCTGTTTACGATTTGAAGTCGTTGAAGGTGTTGAATGGAATTTCTGCCATTGCCATTCTTGTCTTTTATTATACTAACCGCAACTTCGTTACCATTCCCTTCGTACCTATTTCGTATTTATGTTATAACTTTTTAATAACGCTTCAAACGACCTATGTTTTTATAACATTTTTTTCTTACTTATACCCATAGAACACACTGATAAAGTTTGATTGGAAACAATTGAGACACCCTGTATAGTAAACAACGTGTACAACTACCCCAACAAAACTGTCGCAAAAAGAGTTAGGAAAAAGCATGCCGAAGTAAGCATCGTTATCGACGTATCTCTGTGCCCTAACGAAGTACAGGATTCAATAACCATTGGACACGGCTGAAAAATCTCATTAAAATCTCATCGTCACCTAGCAATCACTTGCGTTGCGTATAACGTTTGAAGTGATAACAGTCGGCGGTGCGGCCATGGTCCACAAAGGGCATGGAAATTCGCTCAAAAGTCGACGAAGAATCTTGTGAAAGAAATCACTAAGCCCGATTCGCGGTCGAGGAAGAGAGAAGAGGAGGCCGATGGTCGCATATCGTGAACGTGTAGGATGAAGGCAGGATAGCGTCCCCATAAACCGGATGTCTCGAGCTTCCCCAGGCGGCGTAATATCGTAAAGCCGATTTCAGTAGAAAAAGGGTGGCGTTGCTGGCTCGCTTATACCCTTCCACGGCGGACCTGTTCGTATGCGTGGCTGTGTAGGTGGAATAAATTTCGTGGTAACAATTCGACAATCCCGCTCCAATCGGAAGGGATACACGAGCGGAGATCCTCCCCTGGACGTAGTTGTGGACCCAAACGATCCAGCTCTATCGGTATCCTGGTTGATGGATTCGGCCCTATTCTGCCCCAAATCTATTCCGTTTTATTGCCTTTCTGATACATAAATTTTTATTCAATTTGATTTGCCGCCATTGCTATGGTAATGCGGTGAAAAGAGATGCACACGCGTCTTCTCTTCCTTTGCTCTTCCTGCCGCCCCTTTCTTCCCGCGGATATCCCTCTTATCTTGACGTTCCCTCCACGGGAGGCCACATCTTCTACAGAGTCACATCCAGTTGTCATTATTCTCCCCCTCCCCCCTCTCTCTTTCTGTACTCTTTTTATATGTTCTTTTATTTTCTTTGTTAAGTAGGTACAGGTATGTTTGTAGCTATTTGCAAATTGTTGCATGTATCTTCCTTTCTGCTACATTTCACTTCTGCTAATTCGTTTCGTATTGACTATGTTGGATTATTTCTAACAACACCCTATGGAAATAATCAAGTGAGGACAAAAATGTCTCCGGGTTATTTTAAACAAAGGCACTAAGACTTCCACCAGATACATCTGGTGTCCGCCTTCGAGTCACTCACTGCACAATGCCATACCATAATGTAAACAGTTTCTAGGTATAAGGGGACCCAAACTTTCTTTTGGGTGCCCAGAAACAGTCCTTCAGAAGATTCAATAGAGTAAAGACGTTTCCTCTGAGACCGTAAATAAAATCGTATATTACAAAGTTAAAAGACTATTTCATTCCATAACCCATTTCCAATAGACTACAACAAACGTTTTACTAAATACAGATTTACAGCTTTTGAAATTTTTTTTCAATTTGCAATTCGGTTTTAAGTTAGATAAATGTAACTCCAGTAGAGAGCGTGGAAAATGAATAAAATTTCATCGAGATGACTATCGCTAATCAACCACCTTCGAGAATTTATTCAACGTGTACAAGCTAGAAAATTTTTAATTTCTGGTAATACCTATAAGAAAATGCAAGTCCTATCTGTGTGTAAGGTATACGCTACAAAAATAAGAATGTTCTAGGAAATTGCATTGTATATTTATGTAAAGTGTTCAACCCCTTAAACATCTGTGCCCCACATTCTACATATACACTGTAACAGGAAAAATAATGAAGCTCTTTTTTAAGAATGCTTGCAATTAGTGGAAGGGGCACTTGGAAAACTGTCGAGAAATATTAAGAGAAACGAATTATGTTACTTCTAATTAACTACCATTGGCTAAATTAATTAAATGGTTAAGGTGCACATCTTTTCTGTAAAAGACACTCGAGTGCAAATTACTCTGCTAAAGCAAACGCGCTACTTTTCCTTTTTTTGTCGTTGATATTTAAAAGAAAATTAACTAATTTGACTAGAGATGAAAATAAAGGGAGAGAAAAGGAAGGATATAACGTTCTTTTTTTTTAGAAATTATGTGTCTTGAAAATGTTCAGTTACTTTCAAAGGCACTTTATTGCACAGTAATGGAACATCTGTACAATATTTGACATGTTGCAGTTTTGTCAGTTTCAAATTGCACGCTATAGATGTAATAAATTATATTGCATTGGGTCATTATAATAGTGTAATTAATTTACTACTTTCTTTGCTTCTTTTTTCTGAAAGTAGATAAACGAATAATTACTTAGGAAACGAATTATCCCTTACAATACAATCACTTCTTTAATAATAATAAAAATATATAAATTTCACGAACAACTGCATTACTTTGATGTTATTAATTCTATATGAAAAAGAAAATCAGGATTAACATAACTTCAGATTAAATTAGGATCAATTGAAAAGCTTTATTAAAAACACATTTGATATTGAAAATGCAATTAACTTCGCTAAAGAGTACATTCTTAATATAAACAATTTAATTGCTATAATTGTATAACTTTAAAAAAATGGTACTGTTCTAAAGAGTGTTCGAATATTAATTCAGGCAACTGTATGTAAAAATAAAAAAGATGAACGTATTTATTGTTTAAGACGGAATAAAAAAATGAACGATTCAACTATTGAACTTTCATTTCACACGCCTTTTGCTACTTCCATTAGGCACACTGTTTCCGGGGAACCAACATGTATAATCTCCAGGTTGGTACCAAGGTTCGCATACTAATCGAACACCTCGTAGAACTCGTAATCGTCGACGAGTACGACGATATTCGTATTCAAATAGCTACGAACCAATATTACCGGCAATAAGTTCTCTAATGGGCAATTACGAAACTCCAGCAATCTGATATCGCCGTCGTGAAAACGAAGCACACGCGTTATTTAAACTTTGGAAAATTGACACGACACCGTGAGACTGATCTTCCGGAACGTAATTACTAGATGGGAAGAACCGTTTTGTTGCTTCGTGTACAGTGGTTTGCGCATTTTCGAGAGAAAAGGGACATTTTCGAGTGGGACCGCGTTTACCATAAGGCGCATTAGGCGCAAGTTGAGGCCTCACGCTCTGTGGGACTAAATTTTAAAGCTTTACTCCTCACGAACAACAATATAAAAAGCAGTCTAGTTATACTTATCAAATACTTATTTTTAAATATTAAATTCGTAATATAAAAACGCCGAAGTTATTTAAGACTTGTTCTTCTGAGGCCTCGTGATGTTACGCCTAGGGCCTCCAAAAGTATGAGTGCGGCACTGTTTTCGCACAAAATGCCACCGTGCTGCTGAGATATAAAGGCCGAAGATCGAAGCAACGTCGAAAAATGAGAGGGTAATGGTAACGAATGGTAATAATGCTGCTATTTCAGTTTTTGTAATTTGAAAAGGCAACAATATCTCGAGAAATGCAGAAACCGAATGCGCGACGCGGTTTTCTGTCAAAATTAGTAATTAATCGAAAGAGATTTCCCCGAAACTCATAGTAAAAGTCTCTGGGAATATTTTGCAAAGGAACGTGTAATGACCAGTGTGTTATCACAATGTATTTTCTATTTAATAAAAAATACAAAAGTATTTTTCTACTTTTGTAGAAAATACAAAAAAGAAAAAATAGAAAGAGCAGAAAATCTCTACCAATATTTAACATTTGTATGTATTTCAAAGTATTTATTACTACATTTCAAACAGGGCTGCAAAACTTGGAATAGTCGAACAAATATCCGACGTCAGTTTGTGCATTGCGTGAACCGTGGAGTGTCTCTGTCTAAAGCCAAATTGGTTCAATGTAGAACGTTTTGACTTTGATGTAGGTGATACCGGAACCGAATTTGCTGAATAATACCAACCCACGAAAACTGTAGAAGATTTTAGATAATATTAAATAATCCGTTAAAAAACATTGTAAAAGAAAGAGCAGAAATAAAATATACCGAATACAAGGAAAACTACATTTTTTAAAAACATAATTTTCCAGCTAAATCCTACTCGGTCTCAGATCATTTTGGATCGATAGGTTTCTGCATAACATAGACAATAAACACAAGCAAATTTAAATATGCCATGATCCACCACATTCTGTCACAATAACAAAAAGCGAGATGTAGATAGTTTCTACCGTAGTCGAACTTAAACTAAACAACAAAATTGTCCCTTTCCCTAGCGAACAGTGAAATTAAAGGGAGTATTTCTCCCGAGTCTGCCTTTGACGCATCGAAAACGCCATCCTTTGTCCCCAGCCCCGACTATTGGAAGGTAGAAGCTGATAAAAGAGGGCCCTCGCGATAGATCGAGTTTGGATGGGTACCCGTGAAAATTCGTGACTGTCACGGAAATTCCGGTCCTTCGATTTTCAGTAACCCAGCGTTGGCCGGTGTTTATCGGGGCCGAGCCGTTTTCTGTATGCGGCTCACGAAATAACCCCTACTTCTTGCTCCCCTGCGCAAGAACGTCACCCTACAGCGCTGACGCGTTGCACGTGACCCGCAGATAGCGAGGGGGCCAATACCCTCGTGGATCGACTCGATATTCGATGCGGAACGTATTAATTCTTTCGCGGTTATTGATTTATCGCTACTTTCACTAATAGATCATTTTATTTATTTATTTGTTTAACCCTTTTGCTACAGCAGATTTTAATACGTAACGCACGCGACAGACGGTAGATGTTCAACGGCAAAATCTTTCATTTTGGCGGTATCGTTTTAAAATTTGTCTCGTTGAATTCAGGTAGAAATACTTCTAAGGTAAAATTAACCCTTTAACCTACAATAACGTGGCAGACTCGTGGCAGAGATTCTGGTGAAGATGTGAGAGAAATAGTTACGGTGACTCTTACTAATATTCGGACACTCTTTAGAACAGCATCACTTTTTTAAAATTGGACTTAACGACTTGAGTTTTTTTTTTTTTGAGAAGTTAGAAGGATTAGTATACTAGATGACGCGTGTAAAATTTTTTGAAAAAATTGCAATTTGTGGATATCGCGAAAAAAAATTGTAAAGGTCACATTCGACAACTTTTTTATCTGAGCCCGTAATGAAAATTTAAGAAATACGTTTTTTAGATTTATACCAATTATACGCATGCTGAGAATTTGATCGAAATCTGTTTTTCAGATATTTGCATTCCTCTCGAAAGACAATAACAATGTAATTCTAACGAAGGATTACAAATAAAAACTTACCTACTTCTTGAGGATGACTTAATGAGTATCATTTTATCACTTAATCAATACTAATTTTAAGCTGTTATCGAATGGAGATTTTGCAGATTAAAATTTTCGCCTTTAATACGTTATCATAAAATTCAAATGTTTCCCTGCGCGGTGAATTCTCAATACTAGAATATTGAAAGTTAATGCATAGCAAACAAGTAAACAGAGTACCATTCCGGCGCAGATATTAACTGATTTCGCTTGAATTTCTATTTTCGCAAACAAACTTTCGTATTGAACAACATTATCGATAATTGCAATTCGTGGAAATGCACTTTTAAATGTTTTCTCTCAATTAAGTATCTAGATACGTATTACGTTCGTACATTTAAAAATAGTACTGTATTTAACCGACGGCATGGTTGGGCAAATAAGTGCTATTTTTATAAACTACTTCTTCCATCTCTACACATTTAAATACTCCCATGAAAATTAATTTCTAACAACATACACGCAAAACTATTTAGCAACCCGTGAAAATTACTATTAAAGATTTATTCATTCAAACGACGTCATCTAGTATACAATATATCAAATTAATTTTTGCGAAAATAATGCAACTATCAGTACAATTCGACAATTCAAAGTGAAAATTTATTTTAAAATACAGAACAAGGCCTCAACAACATTCCCTTTATCCAATACACCCTTAAGTCCTATGCTGTTCCAATGAAATCCTCTAAGATTTGAAAAAACGCGAGTCACTCTTAATGTGTAGGATGTGCACTAATGGCACGACCACCCATTTGTTAGGGGCGTACCGATGGCTAGTTTCGCCGTCGCGAAAGGGTTAAATGTTGGAAAATTATTTTCAGCTTAGCATGTTTCTATATTGTTATCTTAAAAAAATATTAATTTTTGAACATTTTTATTTTAGGCGTATCTTTCGTCAGAAACTATCTCCATATGTACATATTTTCAGAAAATCAAAAGTGCAAATTAATTGTACTTTCCATACACTGTCCTATTTAACAGTTTATAGCTTTGTCAATTTTTTTTTAATTTCGTCAAGTCTCTTTGAAGGTATATTTTACACCTTAATTTGCTTGCTTTTCGATTGAAATTTTTCATTCTAAATAGATTGTAGAGTATTTCCAATGTTGAAGATTTAAAAGAAGCTCTAACAATGAAGTTATTCTTAAAACGTACCTGTACCTAATTTAAAATGCTATTTGTAAAGTTTGTAGGAAAACAAATTTTCTGCTTGCACCGACGTTCTTTCTGCTGTATATACTTGCTTGAAAATTAAGTACGCTCGATCGGTTTCCATCGCTAGTGGTAGACTTGCACAGGGTACGAAAAAAGGGGGCGCAGTCTGGAAGGGCGGAAGACGAGGGTGGGTGGGTGAAGTCAGCGCGGAGCACGTGACACACATATTGCCTACCTTTCGAGAATCTCGAGCCAAAAAGCTCCTTCTTCGGCGTTCGTCGCAACTCTCTGACCAAAACGACAAGAAAAAGGAAACAAATCTGCAAGATTAAATCTCTAATTCACGCCATGGTCGATATTCTATTCGAGGAGATCCTTTCCAAAGATAAAGTCAACCAAAGTATCGTGCGCGTTTATGAAAAAGACCAGGCTTATCTCGAAAAACTGATGTTTGTATTCCGTTGTTGCGGTTTTGTGCGAACAAGAAAAAAAGAGATGCAATCTTGTCGTTACGAGTGCGTGAGAGCAAAAAAGAGAAAAGGTTTGTTTTATTATCCTCATTTATTTGCTACCAAAATAACTTTATTTATTTATATGTATGAACTTAAAGAATTTTATAATTTAGATCAGTATTTCCAAGGAATCTTTAAATTTGATAAGAAAAACGTAGGCACCTTCTCATTCCACAACTGTTTTCTATTCTTTTCTTTGGTAAGACTATTGTTTCGTCGCTGTAGAATTTCCTTGGATTTTCATTAAAATGATTTCGCTTTCGGCACGAACTTATGGAATGACCTAATACCAGTATCAAACTTTCATTTTTTTTTTTTTAAGTTACTAATGTGTCATTTTCACCTGGTCGGTCTTTCTACTTGCGTATAGATGCCACAAAAAGTGTTAGAATCTGCTTTTACTTGCTGAAGATTTGAAGCGTTTTAGCTTCAACAATCAAATTTTTTTTTAATTGAGTTTTAACGTCGCATCAAGTGCACATACACTACCGTCCATAAGTATTTGGACACCCTATAAAACGGAATAACTTTTTTAAAATTGGGCCAAACGGCTTGAGTTCTTTTGAGAAGTTAGGATTAGTTTTTTTGAAAAAATTGCAGTTTGTGGGAATCGCGAAGAAAATTGTAAAGGTCACATTTTACAACTTTTTTGTAATGAAAATTTAAAAAGTAAGTTTTGCAGATCTTTGTCAATTATACACACAAGCGGAAACAAGCGACAGGCATCGAAGGATGTAAGAATCTTCAGATTTATTAGTTATAGGCGTGACATAGTGCGATTTTCACAATCTTTAACCGTTTGTAGCTCGTAACAACGTTAACCAATTTCGATGAAATTTTCAGCACGTATGTAATTCACATAGGTCTACAAAACGTGTGTTTTAAATTTTCATCACAAGCCTAGATAAAAAAGTTGTAAACAGTTACAATTTTCTTCGCGATTCCCACAAACTGCAATCTTTTCAAAATTTTTCGCACACGTCGTCTAGTAAACTAATCTTTCTAACTTCTCAAAAGAACTCCAGTCGTTTGGCCCAATTTTAAAAAAGTTATTCCGTTTTATAGGGGGTCCAAATACTTGCAGACAGTAGTGTATATACGTGGTTATTAGCGACGATGATTTAGGGTAAATATATTACGGAAAATTAGACTTTAATAGAACATTAAGTCCCTTAGGAAGGAAAATCTGATAATCACTGAGATTTTCATTCAAAGCTTTTTTCATTTAGAATTTTGAACGGGTCTCCGTGTACTTAGGGAAGATTAGAAGAACGTGCTTCACGGTTATTCGATTTGAGTTTTCGATTGATATCTTTCCAGTATTTCTACGTTTTAGATAGATGATGTCCGCAAAAGAAAAGATGGAAAACGGATAATTGAATTTCTTTTTGATTCAGCAGATTCTGATCCATTCTTACAAGTTTCCTCGTGAGCGTAGATTTTACGGAGTTCAGCGCACTAAACGGATAAAGTAGTTTTACGTTGCTGCATTATGCTCGCCGCAAATATGAGGGAGTTTAGTTACATTTATTTGTGCTTAATTAATGTTGCCGGAGCGTTGTCGTAAAAGCGGCACCCGCCCCCACACTCATAGTGGAATTAGCAACTTTCCAGAATTTGATAATCTGATATTCTAATTTAAGCTCGAACATAAATTTCACGATACAGCGCGTGTGTAATGAAATTCGTTCGTAATAGAAAACACCACCGGCGAAACGATTACAGGGGAATTATTTGGAAAAGTTTCGGTTAACTCACACCGATTGTTATTGCTTTGCTTGTTCACCTTTGTTTTCATTGCGCGTGTATATTTCTGGAAATTATTGGAAAAAACGAAGTAAACATTTGCGAAAAGTTCCATAGAGTCCGTACAATTGTTTTGTAAATTCAAAGTTGAGATTCTTATTTCCTTACGAATGCGATCAAATTTCTATATTAATTCAAATCAAAAAGGATACTGCTTTATTTACCGAAAAATTGTGAAAATACGAAGAATATTAAAGTATTGAACGAAATGGATTCATGAATAGGTTAGCCAATAATAGTAATTGCAAAATACACCCAATTCTGTTTTTACACGTGTAGCGACCAGCTACTGCGGAAAACATTTGGCGAGCAGACTACCAGCACGGTTTATGACGTGCGCGCTTGAAAGGCTATTTTTGAGGAAACCGTTTTTAGCTTATTTAATTTCTAAAAATTCGACAATGCATGTCCGCGTAGAAACTTTCTCCGACGGCCTCAATAGCAAATTGCCGCATCATAAACCAAGGGTTTCCGAAATTGTATGAATTATGTGAATAAAAAAGTAGATACTTTTGGAAATTTTTAGTTTATAATAGCACTAATTTGCAATAGAGTTCGTCGCGGATAATTTTAAATACAAACAAAACTACTGCTATTGTTTTGCATCTTTGCGAGTCAATCTTCCATTAGAGTCGTACAATATGGATGCATAATTTGTATACACCCAATTCTGTTTTCACACGGTTTTGATTTAACACGGTCTAGAAAAATAAATTCAATTTCTTTTTTACACATTTTCATTCGATATTTCGAGCGATGACAGTGATTTTGAACCAGTCTTACGCAAGCGAACGCGTATGATATCCGATGACGACAGCGAATAAAGTTATGTTGCTTTCATCACTATCACTGTTTTCAATTTTCAATTCCTGATTTTCTGATCATTTTTAATTTACATATGTTACTTTGACTTTAAGAATTCAATTACCTTTTGTTTTTATAAAATAAACTGTGCATGAACGCACATACAAATCAAATTTGACTTTTTATAAAGACTCTTAATACAGTTTTTTGTATGAATCCTTTTATTTTAGCTATTTTTTACAGGTTTTAAGGATATGGAACCAAATCCCCTATTTTTCTATGTATGTACACGATGTCCTTTTTTACACAGTTTTTTCTGGAACGTATCTACCGTGTAGAAACCATTAAATTTAAAGAGAATGTTGTATAAATTAATATCATGTTTAATAAAATGAGCGATTAATTGTTTGTACTATCGTCAAATAGTAAGTTACATGTTCCTATTGTTACATTTTCATTGTAAAATACTTGGAAAGGAAGCGAACTTAAGACTTGATTAAATGCAAAAAAAACGAACCGTACGCAAAACTTTGATCAGTTTTCCCTTTAGCTCTCTACGAGATCGAGAGTTGAACGTAATGAAAAAGTTCTATAATTTGAAAAATTTCAGTAGTTAGTCGAGCAATTCCGTGAATGTCGATTCGATTTGTAAGAAATGGATATTCGTTGGCCAAACGATCGGCAATGACGTTAAGATGTTAAACAACTATTAACTCCCGTTTCAAAGTCGATTGGAACTAACGTTAAAATCGACCAGAAAATAACATGTTCCGTAAAGTACTTCTGAAAGCAGTGTCGAAGAGAATTGTCCTATTAGGAAACTCTCCAATAAAAGGCGACGAACTGTATTTCAATAATCGACTATCAGAAACGTTGATATTATCTGAGTTTGCCAATATCTGGTGCTTCTAGAAAATCGTGATCCCAATTCTGCCTCGCGTAACGTGTACCGGATTAATAATTACATTCACCTTCAGAATGGAAATGCAATCAAAATGAATTTGTCTAAAATGGAGTTTCTTCGAGACGCTATTGTCAATATTAAATTACATTAAACAGAATCTAAGAAAGAGTCGCCTTATTAAATTAGAGATTCTCTCTATTCAAATATCTCAATATTGAAATTAAGTAGAGATTCTCGCAATTGAAATGCAATTATTGTCTTATAACTTAATTACATCCTGAAAATTAAAGCATCGTTTGAAATGAATTTACTTGGATGGAGGTATATCTGTTTAATACGGAAACATCAAAATATTGATTCGCGAATCTATCATTTATCTACCTCAAAAAACATACATTATGTATTAAGTCAGTGACAGAAATGAAAGTGATTTTACGCAGCTTTTGCCACAAAGGAATTCGTGATTAATAAATTAACGAAATTCATGAAACGAAAATGGTGGTAATATTAAATATGCATTATCAAGGAGGTGTACTGTGGGGTTTTTGGTGCGAAAGGGTGAATGTGGGGAGAGTTGGTGTGAATGGCCTGGAAAGGAAGAACGAATGAGACGATCGTGCGTGGCGCATTTGTTTATGTTTAGGCGATAACGTGGGTTGTCAAGCCGATCACGGCGTGTGGGAGTGTGTGTGTGGATGCGGAAAAAAAGAAGAAGTGTGTGTGATTGACCAGGGAACGAGAAGCATCGAACCGTGAATCTTAGGAGAGCGAATTACACTTTCTGTGACAAATAAAGATAATATTAGTGAACAGCATCGGCGACGCGTGGGGTACTTTTATTTTAATATACATAAAAAGTAATCAACAAAATCTCACAAAATATATATGAAATGCGAGATTTCGGCGGCGAAGTGGTGGCCTGGACTTTGTCACCCAAGAAGAGAAAGTGCGCGGGTACCTGAGGGTGCCATAAACTAAGCCCTTTCCCCGAAAAGTCGAACGAAGGGGCTCCAACAGTTTTTCGGAGCAACGCAGGATAGGACGCGGAGAGGACTCCTTTGGCTACAAACGATACTAAAGTTTGGAACGTTGATAATAGCTTTGCGTAATGCTCAAACCGCATCATTAACTTCAAGCTCTATCATTGTTCTTATGTTTCAATCCTTTTCCCTTTGAATTCTTTCATCTTAACGACATTGGTTCCAAATATACCTCCAATGGACACAGTGTAGAGTTGGAAGCGATACAGTGACGTCGTACATTAAAGCGTTACGCGGCGACACCGATTGATGTAGCCGCACCCAGAGTTGGCGTTATTTGTGAATTGATATTTACAATTTCTCATTTAAGGTATACGGTATTAAGTATTCGTCGCCACCTGATAGTAATCAACGATTAACCCTCGGACAGCGGATGACGTCACAGTTGCACGCACGGCGGATGCCGGGTCAAATATGACCCAATACTAAAATCTTTTTCGTACGCAAACGAAATCGCATTTCTTTATTTTACTAGGCATTATATTGTTTAAAATTAGAGAAATAACGAACATATTTGTAATATAAGAAAAAGAGAGTCGTGACTCTGTTTCAAATGCTGGGTCAGCAGTGACCCGGCATCCGCCGTCCGAAGGTCAAAGCGCAGGGAAATTATTTAAACATACTGCAATGGAAGAAGCAATTCATAGTCGACATAGAATGTCCCTGAGCAAGGCTGAAGCTCCTTATCTTCCTCGAATCACTGTTTTAGCGCTCAGATTACGCGTATTTCGACACCTATCAAACTTTACGACCTCGCTAAAGAAAGAAAGAATCTCGTTCTCTCTTCACGCACTCTGACAAACAGCAACGCTCGTTCATGTTTCTAAAAACGCAACACGAAAATGGTAATATTTACTGTCCGCGATCCCTCGATGCAAAGTTGGTCGGAAGATCCTATCAGAATCGATCAGCAAATAGCACTTTCCGCGGAAAGTGGCTCGAAGGTGGATAGAATTCTCGCAGGCATAACGCGATTCATTCTGGCCCGGCATCGTGGACCGAGGTCACGATGTGCCGGTAGATTATGCATAACGTGCATGCATATATGCATCAGAGAAGACGCATATCGGGTCGACAGCTGCGACCTACGGATTTTCCGATGCGGAGGTCCTGGAGGTCCTCGACTTCCAGCCCGACGGGAAATCGCCGAAACGACCTTAACAAACCGAAGAGAGGGGGAATCATCGGACGAACGAACGATAGAGGGGAGGAAACGTAAAGAAGTATGATGCGAGGATGGCGTAAAGAGGAACACGGAGTATTAGGTGGCGTGGCGCCAACGGGTTTATAACTTTTTCTACTTACTCCTACTTGGTCAATCTGTGTTAAAGGGAGCTTTTGGTTAGATTGAATCGTTTGTTCACGATAGATTTGAAATTATGAAAATATTCAAATATCCTTGTATTCTTCGATTCGTTGGATAACAGTATGAATCATTTGGCGTAACGACGTGCGTTGCAAAAGATTGCACGTTTCATTTGTCTCGTGAAAAACGGCATGTTTGTCTTCATTGTCACAAAAAATATCACGCTTCGTTTTTCGTTACGAATAGTAGCATATTTGAATGGTTGGTCACGAACAATAACCTGTTTCATCTTTCGCTGCAGAAACTGACACGTTCGAGTGATTTGCTGCAATAAATAGCATGTACTGTTTGTAGCAACGAAAAGAAACACATTTGAATGTTTGGCTACGAAAAAAAGCATGGTTTAATTTTTCTTAATTTTTCTTGAAGCATATAAGTCAGATAGGATCGAATCTGATCTAAACAGAATTTTGTCCAGATCTGGTCATAGTATACAGTATTCCTCGCTTAATTGACGCAGGCTCCGTCCGCATCACGACTACTATCGAGGGAGGGAGGTGTTCTGAGAATTGCTGGCTGTTATCTCTCTTCGGTTCGTTCGTTTCTTAAGTGCATCAGAGATGAAAGTGAGAAACGTTTTCATATTCTTTTCATTTTTCAGATTAGATGGAGTTATTATTTATTAAGCAATATTTTCAAAAGTTCAATTTTTCACTGTAAAATGCACTTCAAAAATTTTAACGGACCACACGCCGAAACGTGTTAATTTTTGCCGCAAAATCTGAAATGTGCTGTGCTTCATGGCGAAACAGTGTGATGTATTAGTTTTCGCGGCGAAATACCAAACGTACTACATATATAGTAATATTCGTAAGAAAATATGAAATGTGCTTCTTTACGTGGTAAAGTGATACTTGTTGACACTTTTTCAGTGAAAATTATTTACGCTGCAAAGATACAAAGTAACTTTAGGGACTGTGTTACGGGTTATGAGACTCTGTAAACGTTTCAGAACAACTCCTTTTGGCTAATCTATATTTTAGGTCGATAAAAATGAACAGAGGGTTTATGGTAATTTTTTAGTGCTTTTGCTGCATTTTATGTAATATTACCGCATAGAAGTTTAAAATCGAAAGAAACAATGTACAAATCCATGAAAATAATTACAATTAAAACTTATTTTCAACTAAATCGTGCATATTAATGATTTTGTAGTTTATATTAAAAGCACAAGAAAAGATAAAAATTGTTCAAACAGTGACAAATTTAAACTCTCCCTGTTTTCAAAACTTTGCAAATTTGCATTTTTTGTCTTCCCGGTAAAGAAATACCAGTGACCTTAAAAAATTTCGAAAAAAATTTCTACTTATGATACTCCCATTTTGAAACCATTCAAACTGTGTGTAAAACTGTGTTTAAAGGAGATAGACCTTGTGTAATATATCTATATATTAACAAATATTTTACCACAGTGTACTTTTTTCATTGTAATTTTTTCCCGGTGAATACACTTACGTGAATACACTTCTTCAATGGAAGAGTATAAGAAGAAGAAACTAAATATGCTATAACATACGAACGACTTGTTAAACAAAGACATTAATCAGAGAAATATATGCAAAGAAAGAAATATCTGTTGAACCATAATCACTATTACGACAAATCATATTAAATAGCAGTGCTCCTTTCCGCCGATGCTGGAACATCGTGTAATTCGCCAGAAATGAAGCACTGCGACAACGATGGCGCACAGTCCTCGAACCGAGAATTTTATCGTCCCCTTCGAAAAGAGACGTTAATTCTATATATTACGCTGGTTCCTGGAGAAGACTCTAGGAATGTTATACAGCAACGTATTTAATGCGAGCACTTACTGTCGGTCGACTATTTGGAGAGAATTCCTTCCTGTAATTTCGTGCCTCATTAACCGACCGTGGTGTCTGATATATTTTATTCGAATTTTCCAGCCTGTACGCGTATAGTGTAATAAACTGACAAAGGTACGTATGATATAGCGTACGGACATTTGCGAGAATTACCAGCGGCCCGTTATAATGTGCACGGAAATATTTCATCTTCGCTTCATCGGCCGTAGCGCCGGCAAGTATTTAATTAAATAACACAGCTCTACGCCGAGTCTTAAACACTGCGTATTGAAATTAAACAGCGGCGGATAAGATGTGCGAGAAATCATCTTTCGTTTTCTCTTCGTACTGCTTTGAGCAGAAAGTTCGTGACGATTTTTGGTAGTGTTTGAGTACGTTAGAAAAAATAAAACGAGATGAAAACATATGTACGAAGTTCGCATATATTCTGAAAGATCATTTTTTCACGTGTCTTTTGAGTCTATTCGATATAATTACTAGTTTCTTCTCGGAGTTAGAGTATTTTGAAGATGGAAGAAAATAGAGTTTTCGGACACTTAAGGTAAAGGTACCAGTAGTTGACCAGTTAAGAGAAATCCTCCACACGAACAATAGTAACCACTTGCTCTGTGATTAAATAGCGAGAGCCGATGCCTGAAGATACTCTTTAAGCCTTCTAGATGATGTAACAAAACCAACTTTTAAAAAAAGTTATGTTATAAAAATTTTGAAAACATATTTAAAAATTCAGTCATTGCTTCAGAAGTTGACCACTCTTAAAAATGAAAACACTAGTAATTGACCCTCTGTTCGTTAGTAGTTGACCACTTATACTAGAAGGAGGGTTAAAGCAATAATGTTGGCAATCATTTTAGTATCGTATATTTTTAACAATTACCAGCACAAGTTATAATTGGAATGGAAAGTAGAAATAAAACAATTCAATTCCATAACAAGTTCGGGAACAGAGTAGACGTTGCGCGTTCTGCTCGATTTCGCGGGATCATTGATATGAGAAACTACAGCCTTCCACTCATAGTCCAGCAATCAGGCTTCTCTGGCCAGTTCCATAATCGTCCGTACATTTCCATGGATGAAATAAAAATAAAAATAAATAAATTTCTAAAATAAATAATTAAGTAAATGCATTTTAATTTTCCGGTGGTGTTTATAATATCACGCACATGGTTATTTTAAAAAAGTGGACACTGGACGGAGTCAATAATTGATTTTCATGGATGAAATAAAAATAAAAAAAAAAAAAATAATTGAGTAAATGCATTTTCATTTTTCTGTGGTGTTCATAATATCACGCACATGGTTATTTTAAAAAAGTGAACACTGGACGGAGTCAATAATTGACCGTGGATCAGTCAATAGTTGACCATGCGGTCATCCACTAAAACGCAGTATGCTACAAAATTTAGAATAAATTTTGTACTTTTAACAAAGTTAAATGCAAAATGGATACATTATAAATCGTAAACAAATTTAAATAACTCACGTCAGTAATTGACCACCCCGGTCAACTTCTAAAACTATTAGAATAACAAGATTCAGAATTTGACCCCCCAATAAACTATTGCTTTTTGTGGTTAGAATAACAAAAACGTTGCATTTATCACTTAGAAAACGCTGTGAGAATTTAATAAGTAAATAATTCAGTCACGAAGAGTTCGCAACGTATGGATTTGTTTACCTGAACCGTACAGCTGTTCTTAACAGAAACGTTAAGGAAATAGCAATATAGAGGAGTATTACTTACCTTAATGAATTTAGACGTCCGTTGTTACTACGCATACTTCATTTCCCATGTAATTGTTTTGAAATTTAATCGATAGATGTCTTGACATGTCAGGTGCATTTTTTTCAAAAGAGAATCACTTATAAAAACCTTATTTTTTACGTTTTTCTGAAAACTGGTCACCTTGGTACCTTCACCTTAATGTGGGAATCAATTTCTTGTACTAAAAAGGGAAAAACGCTACTAAAACAGCAAACAATGTATTTAATATTTACGGAGAAGGTACTCTATCGGATTATCAGAATTTAGAGATAAAAATTTCCATCTCAAAAAATATAAAAAAGAACTTTCTGGCGAAATGGAATTTTCAATCAGCGAAAAGTTATGGAACAAGACAGTACATATCTTATAGAGTAAAGAAATTCCTACTTATTTACTTAGAAATCGGCACGAATTTTCTGCTCAACCCAATATTTTGCTGTTTTCGTTTTTTGCAACCCTTTGTATGATTGAAAGAATCCATTATTTCAACCCAAATGAATATATGTAATTCGCATCCTTTTCTTTCGGTAGGTGACACTGTAGATGATTAATACAATTTTACCTCTCAGTTGTCTGGTTTATCTTAACGAACGTTAACCAAGAAACGAAGTGTGATAATACTTTTTGTGCAATTTCTTTCTCGTTAACGGTGCAATATGATAAGAAACAATTTCCAAAAGTTTTTATACTTGGTTGAGGAAACAAAATTGACTAATGTCTAAACGATTTACCTCGTGTAAGAAATATCTTTTACTAAGGGCTTGAATCAATACAAACGAGATATAAAGTTGTTTTAATTGAAACGTCGAGAGGAAAAGAACTTGTTTCATCGTTTGATTACTCGCAATATGAACACGTTTCCTCCTTGTTTCCCCAAGTATTAATCAACGATACGTACGGCTACGTTTAATTGAATCGTCCAATCTTTCATCTGAATAAATAATTTAACCAGCTCATCTCAATGGAAAATGCAATATTCACATATACATACGTCACTTGCTTACACGGAAGTGGCATTCGTGTAATTGCAAATGCATTTACGAAGAATAATCTTGCTTAACATTAATAATAGAAACATTGCTATACAGAATGTCTCCGAAATAATGCCGTTAAATGGTGAATCTACACTACCGGCCAAATGTTTAGAATCACTGTGCATTACACGTTATACAAAAATTATCAGAATAAAGTTAGCAATTTTAAGAATATTTTAATCAATTTTTCCTCGCTCAAATCAATCGAAATAAGGTAAAATACTATCGATCTCCGCAACATCAATTTCAAATCTATAAAAAATTAGCAGCGGATTCGATTTTACCGTAAATTTGCTAATTTACGATTTGCTATTCGAAACTTTTGGCCGGTAGTGTATATGAAAAAATGCGTCGAAAATGTGGAGTATTATTTTCTCATACGAATATTCGTCGGGTACGCGTGCATTTACACTTCTGTGAACGTTTTCTAGAGTATTGTCAAATATTCGAATGCAAGGATAATTTTCTTTTTGAGCTACCCCTACTTGCATTCTCGTCGTGGTACGCAAGAAACTTGACGTGGCACCATAAGTAAAAATTCGTTGACGTCAAATCCGGGGATTGTGGTGGTCAAGCTGTTTTACCATTTTTACTTTTATTTCATTGTTTATCCTTCGCCATCTAATGCGATGAACCCAGACAGTGATACAGGTAGTGTGGAGTGATATTTGTTAGACGTAGACATAAGCAGATTATGTGGAAACATCGATTTATTTGGAAGAGAAACTTCGTATGAGAAACTGTTACTCTACATTTTCGACTCATTTTTTCACGTAGATTCATCCCTTTTCGGGTTGTACCGTCAGTTCCAAGCCAAGTATTAGGTTGTAACATATGAAATGTCCGATTTTGAATCACAGTTTTAAATCAGCACAATTTTTTTTCTATTAAATTTTATTAACCAAAATAGGAAGCATTTGTCAACGAGTGACAAATTTTTTAATTTCATTTTGGTATCAATAAATTCTTTAACACTAAAACTACCGACCGGGTCAAAATGACTCATTAGCATCTTTCGAAAAAACGTGAATGTTCTGTATTGGTAAGTATTATCGCTTGTAACTTTCCGAATTTATATTATAGATGTATGCTTCCATTTGTATCGGTATGAATCGAATTTTCCAATCACGGTTTACTTACATAAAAATTCACTTTTGGAAAGTCGCTAATGGGTTATTGCGACCCGGTCGTTAGTTTTAATGTTAAAGGTATTTTCTATATTTGCTTGATTCGTAGAGGTTTTTCCGCTGAGAAAGTGATTTAGATGATTAGAATGACGGATGAAGTAAAGTTTCGTATTTTAAGTAATTAAGTTTTTACACTGTCATTTGCGAAACATGTGGCCGAGCATTGTTGTACTGTTGTGCCGCAGCTTAACAGGGACTTCAAAAATTTCACAAAATAACTCTTTTATTCCAAAGATCAACTCTGAACCAAAGTCAATAAACTGAAGTGACAACTTTTGAAAAACTGACGCGCGGCGTGAAGATGGCCTTCCACTCATAGTGTAAGGGGTGGTGGAAATTCGTGTTTATCCTAACAGTACAACAGAATGGGCCCCTTTCGATTAACACGTTCCGTGCCAGACCGATTTTCGGTGACTTTCCGTTCACGCCGCGTGGGTCGTATGCGTTGTCGAGACTAACAGTTTTGCTTTTCGCCCTATATGTCTTCCAATATTTATAAGATTGCAAAAATCATTGTTATCGAGAAAAAGGTAACGTTTAAGATATGCTATAGAGCAAAGGAAAAATTTTTGTTTTAACAAATTATCGCCGTAGTTGCATAGTTTAAGTTAGCGGAAAGAAAAGGCCGAAATATCAGATGGCCTGAACGGAAAGACCAAAGTGGGACGTATGCGACCCACGCGGCACGGAACGTGTTAACCAGTGCCGGTTGTTTAATTCGTAATTTCTAGTGCATTACTTCAAATTTAGTACAATACTTCTACACCATGAGAGTTACACCTGGTTTTAGGAAGTTCGAACCGCTTTTCCACTCGTACAGAAAAAAGATGCGAGAATTATGCTAATTCATGATTCACAGAAACTTAAACAACATGCATTCAAGTAGAAAAATGTAAAAAAGAGGAGATTCTAAGCTTTAAAATAACGTATAACACATCTACAAAGATACAAATATTTATCGGAAAAAATGTTTAGAAAGTTTGAATAACAAAATCGGACATTTCATATGTTACAACCCAATAATTAATACGCTATCTGTGCTACAAATTAATACAGAAGTGTGAATTTAAAGATGATGGTTCTATGTTGAATCAGACTCGACATTTTTGCCTTCAGACATCATAGAATGATAAATTATGAATTATAAACTTATAAATTAATATTATAGTGAAACTTAATATTTTGTAATTAATATTACGCTGAAATATTGAAATAAAAACAAACTACACGGTACTGCAAAGACAGCAGCCAAACAAGTGCGAACTAATTGGACTATTTGGACCGCAAAGGGTTAAACATGTGGAATAAATTGCACGAAAATGTGATTCTTATTGGTTTTCTTATTACAACATGAAAGTGAGATAGAAACGAGGGTTAAGAATCGTGATAATGTCGATAATATAGGAATTGTGACAACGAATGTAATTATTTTGTGTTGTACACCTTTCGTAAACTTATATATTCAGTTATTAGTTCGTTTAAAATTAGTGAACAATATATGCACGTATGTGTGAGTAGGCCTAACTTAACCTAACCTAACCTAACCTAACCTAACCAAACCAAATATTACGTTGAATATTACGAAGATTAAAAAATGAAGATTATGTGCAGTAAAACAAATTGCATAGTATATTTCCCATAACATTCTAATTAAATAATTTAAATAGGTATAGTTTCCCTTTTGTTGCAAATATCCCTGTAGCAATATGTGTATATTAAACATTTCATACTAAATCAGAAGATGCTCCTTTATAAATAGATTACGGTAAAATCTTAGTGAATAACAAACACAAATATAATTAGTATTCTCTTTTGCACAATCGACCCTTTAGCCTAGTTAATATTGCCTACTCAAATAAGCGGAACGTCTAATCTACATCAAATAGTCACCGATTCTCCTAACAGAGTGCACTAAAACGATCATTATAACGTTAAACTAAAGATTTGAATATACAATTTGTTAAGCGCGTATTCGTTTCAAACAAGATAAAAAATAACTCATTTTTGTAACTTTTTCCAACGAAAATATCAAATAGGTTAATCTACAGTTTTTATCAAAAGCTATACTTGTTCAACGAATGTTTACAAATTTATACATTTAAAAAAATCGCTTTTCTATTATCGCGAAACGAAAAATTCAAAATTATTTTTGATCTATAAGGTTGTCCTTATCATATATGTACGAGGGTGGTTTGAAAAGTTCGCGGCCTAAGTGGGAAGAACTGCTGCTAGGTGCTTGCAATATTTACGGTGTAATCTGTGATCATTTGTGTACCGACGTACGAAGTTTCGTGGCTCTCTTTTACAGCTGGTGAAGTAGGGGTGTTTACAGAGACGGAGAGGAGACGAATAGAAGCGGGGAATGATCCAGTACCTGGCGACAAAGGACATCACCGCAAGGACCTTGAATGATTTTCGCGAGGACTTGGAATAATTTTTGCAAGGTCCTTGAATGATCTTTGAAGTGAGGTCCTTTATCTTCAGGTATTGGATCGCTGTTCGTTTTCTAATTCTGTCCACCTCTACTCCATCTACTGCAAATACCTCTACTTCGCTAGCTCTAAAAGGGAGAAAAATGACGACAGAGACACGAAACTGTATACATTGGTACACAATTAATTACATATTTTCCGGTAAAAATTACAAGCACTTAGCTGCAATCCTTCATACTTAGGCCGCGAATTTTTCAATCCACCCTAGTATAATACGACCATTGATACAAAATTAGATATGCCAAATTGGCGATGCATAAAAAAGGAGAGTATCGATTTGTCACGTAATTTTTCACCTTCAACTTGTTATTACAAAGAGAATGTGGTAGATATTTTTATAATTCTTAACGGACGATAGAAAGACATGTACAGGGTGGGTCACCTCGGAATGGAAGCTGAAATATTTTCGAAACTGTTAATCATATCGAAAAAGGGTTCAGACAAAAGTTGAATGCTTTCGAGGGGGACATTGTTTAACCCTCGGAAGGCGAATGGTTTTACAGACGAATGCAGGGACATTTTAACCCATAGCAAAGTTTCTATTGTAGATGGGTTTTAACACATTAAGGACCGCTCACGAGTTTTCTCGTGTTTCGCGCCCCATCTGTCACGGACCGCTCACGAGTTTTCTCGTGCTGCGCGCCCCGTCTGTTACGGACGGATCACGAGACAAACCCGTGTTTTCTACACGTTGTCTTTAGATGTCAATTACTTTGATACATTGTATCTACTTTGTCCATTTAAGTGTTTACATCAATAGTCAATGTATTAACCGTTTTCGTCTCATCCACACCGAAGAGATCAATCCCATTGGTGGAAACCGTACAGGTCAAGCTATGAAAGACTGCATAAATGCACGAACCCGAAATAAAAACAGCTTAGTCTCAGAGAAAATTCGACACGTTGCATTGCATTTTGGTGATTCGAATAGTCTTCGTCTTCGAAGCGAATCAAGATATATATGTAAATTTTGTATGGTTCCTCTTCATAGAGAAAAATGTTTCACGCAATATCATACTTTAAAAAAGTACTAGAAACTTTGGTAAAATTGATTTTTAAATAAAATTTTATGATAATTATTAAAAACCAATTTTTTTTAATAATTGCCTAAAATACATCCTATTTTACAATTTCTGAAAGTTTCGCAAAAATTGCTTCGTAAATAAAAAAGTAATGAGGATTTTAGTAACGTGCAAGCTTGCCCAAAAACGTGCGGTCCTAGGCGTATGTCTTATAGATTTCTTAGCGGTCCTTAATGTGTTAAGAAGGAATTGAGTATAAATATGTATACTTTCAACTATATATGTTTTATATTTTTCTTGTTTATTTACATTTGATAAATGAAATAGGTGTATTTCCTAATCTGAGCCGCCTGATTTTATCGCTGTTGAGTCAAAATGACCCTGCATTCGTCGTACGAGGGTTGATATTATTGGATTATGGGAGTTATTGGTTGTTAAATAATTAATAATCCTTATTTTAAACTATAAACTTTTATTAGACACAAGGAAGGTTCGCTTTTCTACTTGGTGGTAAGAGCACTGTCTACGGACTGAGAATGCTCCTACGCAACGCCCTAATATTGCCTACGACCCCGCTTGGGACCGAAGGGCCTTTTGTCACGTATCATAAACATTTAGATCTTTACTAAACAGAGGTGGTAAGGTTAAATGGATTTCTCCGAAGGTATACGAAAGTAATATATACTTCCTAGTAAGGCGTTAGATTAATTTTTGTTATATCTAACTGACTGATAAATCTAACAGATATAACCAGCATTTTTGTAAGTGGATTTGTAGAGGACAAGTTTATTTTTTTAAACAGAATCGTATATTTTTTAATGCATCAATCAATTCTCTATAACAGAGTGTTAAATTATTTATATCGAGAAGACTTTAGAAGATATTGCAGAATGGTACTCTTACAACCAATTGCTGCTGTTTTTTTTTTAAATTACACGAGGTATTTTTTTCGACAAAATGATAGAGACTGTGTGACTCGTATAACATGGATTCATATAATGAAGAACGTATCCCCCGTGTTATACGGGGGTCTACTGTAGTTTAAATTCAAATGGGTTCACCTATCCATAACAGCACGGCATCAGCACTGCGCCGTATCGCCTCTACAGTAGTGAGATTCTCGGTATACATCTGCCGATCAGGCGATGCCCGCGTGCCAATTGTGTACTGCTCGTACGGTGATAGATAACGAAAATTTAATAGTATTGGACCGCATCGATACGTGGACAAGTGAACGTTACGGTTCTGATGCGGTGTTGTTAGGTGGGCGGTAGCCTTTAACATGCCGATGTTGGTTCTGATGTTGGTCTAATGCTGTGCTGTTAGGTGGTCGATAGCCTTAAATGGCGGTTGGCTAGTGACGCACTTGAAGATCGTGAGTTCGAATCCCTACATCGAAACCTTCTTTTTCCGAATAACTTGGAAAAAATGGTTCCTCTCTTACAATATTCTGAAATCTACAATACATTCACTCAAATATTTTCTTTCATAGTCTTAGTCTTCACCAACTTTCACCATTACTCACACTGGACTTCTCACCTTCCAATTCTCCTACACAGTCACAATCCAAAGATCATCTTCCTCAAACCCTTAAATAGCCCTATTTTTCCATCCTCAAGTCACTCTCTATTTTGTCATCTGCGCGTCACGTTCCGCCAGTTTTAATAAAGTTTCTTTTCTACCTAACGTCGATCTTTAATTGCTCCGATTTAAGTGTTACCCCAATACCTACCCTCAGTTTCGAGAAACTGAAGCAAAACCGGGCATCGGAAAACGAATACTGGCAACTCTCCTATAACACGGCTTCGATCAAATAGGGTGCAAAAATTGCGACAACCCTCCTGTAACGCAATATTTTTACAACGCGGTTTCAATATAGCACGACTTAATAAACTTGGACAACCCTCATATAGCACGAATTTTTCCATCACACTGTTTCGGTTGAAATTAACGAGGAATTCCCCTTGTGTGCATAATAACGGCGTTCTCTCTCCTTCTTCTTTATCAGTGATTCGCAATGCGAAGTCTGTGCATCGGTGTTCTTAATGAAAACTAATTCAGTAGACGGTTTCTTGTTAATAAATTCCGAGGTATAACTGTTTAATAAAGTGACTTTTGCCTCGCTTAATTGTTTTTTATTATCGTAGTTGGACAGCGTTAATATTTTTGGTATACAGGCAACCCTCCTGTAACACCGTACGAATTAACCGTATTGTAAGAGGGTTGCCTGTACCGTGTCTAAACTTAAGAGGAGCGAAATTATTCAAGTCTATGCGACAAAGCTGAACAACATTCCAAACAGATTACTCGTCAGATTCGTATTCTAAAGATAAGCGAAGGTCCAGATCAGGAAAGGCAGCGAATTGCCCCCCTTTGCGCGGATAGGCCGTGATCAGGGACAAAAATAAGAGGTCCTAGTCGTCAGGGACGATTCAATAAACTCGACAGAGTGTGGATTTTTCTGATTAGCCGGCAAAGTTGGACGGTCGATAGT
>NW_017100143.1:2402749-2404056 GCF_001263275.1 Habropoda laboriosa
GCCTTTGTCTTATTTTAAAACTCGCCTCCTTCGCTCGGTCATTCACATCATGCCCCGGGAAATGCACTCAACACCTTCGGCACGAACAGACGAAGTTTCAATCGGTGTCGAAGCGCCGCTTCGTGAGCTGCTTACCGTTTTTCCAAGCTCGCTTTTGTAACCAATAAAATCGATTCGAGGCCTGGACAATACCATACCGGCGATCATCCAATTTCTCAGATACGTCTGAAAGTCGTCGATTGGAAATCAACGGGGAACGTGGGATAGGTGTTTCTTGTGCACGACGAAATGGCTGTTGGAAGAAGTTGGTGGTTGATTTGGTAGAGCTTGTCAATATCAGACACTTGTCTTTTTTGCTATCGATTACTTTGTGCTGAAGAGATGTATTATAAACGACGATGAGAATTTCTGTCTTATCCTTTTTTAGTTACTGCAGCATAACGCATTGATCAGCCCCTTTTAAAAACCCCTTGTTGGGTTTTACGAATGAAAATTTATCGTACCATTTTCAAATTTCTGATCATTGCGTCGAATAGGATACATGTTATCCAACAAGCACTTCTTTTTATTATACTGATTTATTATAAAACTTTAAAAGTGATGGTGATTTGATTAATCATTTTTCTTAAGAAAAACCATTTTATGTAGAATTAATGTTTACATGTTTATGTATTATTTTTATAAAATTTTGCAGCAGATGACGGTTGATCTGGAGTACGGTGTAAGTGATTGTAATAATAATTCGACACAACTCGCAACGCAAAGACGACTGTGAGGCAATTTTGACGACTATAAAAACTCCTTTCCACCATGTACGCATGCTATTTTACGCTTTTCTACCAAAATATGACCAACGCATTGGTGGAGGGTTTTCATGATGGTCGACCCTCACTTTTTCTTTCTTAATCTGTTTCTCTTAAAATTACGCAGGAAATTATTTTTCGACATAATCCTCTGCTACAATTATACTTGTCCCATCACTCTACTAGTTTTTTTAAAATCAGAAACAAAGAATTCTTCGTCTTGAAGTCTGAGCCAGTTTTGGACATTTGCTTTCACTTCCTGATTGCTGTGAAACTTCACTCCACTGAAGGAGAATTAAAGAAAAAGAAATTTAACGGGCCAAGATCTGGACTATGAGAAGGATGTGACAAAACCTCCAAGCCTAATCTTTCCTTAATTAAAAAATTTTTACATTTTTTTTATATTAAAATAGTTGTCAAACAGTCGTTTTAAATTGATGATAGGGATGCCAATTTATGATTTTGAAAGTGTCATACTTCTTATTTATACATTTTTTTAACAGG
>NW_017100143.1:2404122-2439122 GCF_001263275.1 Habropoda laboriosa
AACCAGAGCTCTTTGTCTCTTTAAATGTTGAATGGCCCTCGTACATATACAGTGTTTCGTTTATCCTCGATTCCTTAATATCTGTTATTTTTGCTGATACAACAAAAATTGTCCCAGAACAAAGTTGTTTGGTTCAGAACGTCGAGTATTGTAATTTTTTCCGAGTTTTAAGGTCATCGACATGTTTCGTGTATTAACATCTGCAATTCATATTCTAGCAGAAGAGATTTCGCAATAACTCCTCCATTTTGCAACACTTTTACTTTTAAAAAGTTCTAGAAAAAAGCTTATATCCTCTGCGAAAATATAAACTTTTCATTTAGTAGTTACCTATGAAAAAAATTCCCGAATATTCACCTATTTTTAGAAACCTCGGGGTGGTATACTCCCTTAAATAATCATTATCTCTTATTTTCTAATAATCTCTACCTTTTCCCCGAAATTATATTTAACAATTGCGTCGTCAGCAAAAAGAGCAACGAAGCTACAAAGAAATCTCTTTAGACCTAACAAAAATTCACCACATGCATAATTCATCTCGTCTTAGATTTCACCCTTAAGAAAACCTAGAATTACTTGTATCGCGGGTAAACAACGATACGCATCTTCGCACGTGAAACCTCGAAGGAGAAAAGAAAAGTGAAATAAGTAGAAGACAATAAACAACCCTCCGGCCCGTGGAACAGCAAATTGTTCACAGTACCGTGGCAGCGACTCATAAATAATACAGTGGTTTCGCTTTCAACGGGAGCCCTGTCGGAAAGCATCAATCCCGGCGGCTGAAATTTTCTCTCGCGGCCCGTTGCGATTCCGCATGCAGCGTCAACACGAATAATGTGGCAAATGGCGGGACTCGAGGCTCTCTCTATCTCTCATCAGCCTGGAATCGCAACCCGCTTACGACGACAGGGTATCCCTGCACCGAAGCTACGATAAAGATTCGAAACGGGAATTCATCAGAAGAGACAGAGTGGCGCGAAGAGAAGGAGAAGAATGAGGAGGATAAGACAGGTGGCGGACGCCCAACACGAAAGAACGCGAAAAGCTGACGTTTCACTTACGTGCAGAAACTGGCAAACGGGGGATATATTCCGCGCGTCGCGTCCGAATGAATTTGTCAAGAGAGCATCGAGGGCCCCGTTGAAAACGATGAAAATTGGGTGGGCGCGACGAACGTACGTCAGTGTCGGACTCGAGCCGCTTCTTCGCGGACGTACGGTCGAATTTCATTTCCTTTTCTTCGTTCAAATATGCTAATTTATTTAATACGGTAATAATATCCGTACCGTTCGATAACCTAATTCGATACAGATCGTAAACAATCGTTTTCTGATTTTTGAGGAAACGTGTCAAACGCAGCTGGTTTCAAAGGCAAGTATTTGCCGGGCTTCCTGATAGAATTTCTGGTAATGACAATCTCTGTGGATAACACTGTGTGTTCTCAGTAAGCTTGTGAATGAAATAGAAATTTACAAGAAAAAGGTGAACTTCTTGCTCCTTACGAAGAAAAGCCGATTAGTTAGCAAACAAGAACCCTTATTCATCGACATAGAATTTATTTACAACAATTACGGTTAAAGGATAATTGTAAAGTTCGAAGTGACAGATTAAAGCACAAAGTCCAAAATTGCGTACAGTGACGTAGAGTCCTTAAGACCCTTTTCAAAAATCTTTGCTTATATTCTATGTAGGAGCCAAATAAAAATTTGTGAAACCACGCTCGCGACCTCCGACCAGCAAGCCGGGACATTACGCCCATAGCCAAGGCGCCCTCTCGATCTTCTCGTTGTTATTTGCTTCTTTTGATGGACATGGAGGCCCCAATCCCATATTCTACATAATTATCCTGTCCTTATATACTTGTTTGTCCATCCAGAGGTACTTCCTTACAGAAGTTTTCAGTAGGGAGGAAAAGTGTACTGTCCAATTCAGAAAAGCCAAGAAAGTTCGGGGGTATCTCTTGGCAAGGTCGTTTGTACGTCAAGTACAGGAGATCGTTACAGGAGTGCTGTAATTAAGAAGGATTTGGTAGCACTAACAATGGGAACACTGCACGGAGATATTTTGAGTATGCAGATTTAACGTCAGGAATTGCTAGAATAGATGTGGAAATTTAAAAAAATTAAACGTTGCTTCTTATGATCCTCCTGTGAATGCTGAAAAATTTGACATATATGCAGAAAAAACGCAAAAATTGTTAATGTAAAAGTATGCTTGACGAAAATTGTCAGCTACTGTATGTAAGGTATGGAAAAGGTGTAACTCTGCAGCGTTTAATACCAATTGTCGAATTTTCAAAAAAAGGACTCAAAATAGGAGTAAAATTTTCAAAAAAAGGAGTCAAAAATAAAGATTGCAAATATGTAGGAATTGGGTCTTATTAAGGTGTCTATTCCGCTAGTTACAGAGATAACACGACGAGTAAGACTAGTTCGTATCGCCTACACAGGCCTTATCGTATCTGATCGTATCGTATCGTAGCGTATGTTAGCGTATCGTATCGTGTCGTAGCGTACCTTATCGTATCGTATCGTGGCGTGTTCGTATCGTAACGTATCGTGGCTTCTTGCAGACTTCTTTCAGACTCTTCTTTCAGACTTCTTCACAGACTGACAGACTCTTGCCGGACTGATTTTCGGCTGCTTTCCGACTGTTCCCGCGTGTCGCGGGCACGTGCTTTTATCCTAGCCCAGCCCGAACGTTCCAGACATTTTTTCTAAACCCGGCACGTCCGGGCTAGGGTTTTTGCCTGCCTGGTCGCGTTACGTTAGAATATTCTTGGAGCTAATGCTCACATAGGACACACACACTTAAGCCTGCCGGCACGTGCCGATCAGCCGGTAAATACATCGAGAAGATTCGATTGTCCGTGTTCGCGATTTCTTTTATCATGCCTGCTTCCCACAAATATTACTTATAACACTAGAAAAGTTTGCTGAAAAGAACAAAACCAGAACTTAATAACAGTGCTTTAAATATCATCTCATCCTTCCTTTAAGAGGAAAAGAGATGTAATCAAAGTATACTCTGAAGAGATGACTAATTTATTAGAAACAGTTGTTGAAAAGAATATGTATGCAAATATTTTAACAGAAATTAATTAATAAACTTCGAACTTCGTAGTATTATACAGGGAGAGTCACGCAATTGGAACGGATTATATCTCGAGTTTGATTAAAGACAGAAAAAAGTTCTAGAAGGAAGAGTTGAGTGGTATAAGAAGGTCTACTTTCTTACAGCTTCACTTTTTTCATAAGTGCAACGATGCACCTAAAAAATATAAATTCACCTTTTTTTAAATGGAACTGCATTTTTTTTTTTTTTTACATAGATCGATTCTATGAAACATTCTACGTAAAAAAGGATTAGGATAAGATATTCGAAAAGTGAATACGTCGCAGGAGGTTTTAACCATATTATAACACAGAAATTTTATTTAAGAGATATGTACTAGTTAGACTTGAATTAGAACTACTTGCTTTTAAAAACTCCAAACAGATTGAAAGTGAAATTAAAATATTGAAACTTTCCTCCGGTATTTAATTAATAATAGAATTTCACATTTAATCCAACTATGTACTAGGTACTGAAACAGAGAAGCTTTCAATATTTAAAAAAAATTTGAAGTTGTAATCGATTATTCACATTGTGGGAACAGATTTTGAATATTATCGTGACTTTAGTCAAATAATTAGGAGGCCATTAAAAGTTCTAGAATACCACTCATTTGCGTACACGACTAACGGCCCCTGCTTTTAAAACTTAAAGTTCAATTTTCTAGTCAAAAGTGGAAATGTGTGAATAATTGACTACATTGTGGAGAACTTTAAGAATATGATTTTGGACATCGAATTAAAACTTTGGAAATTAATTGTAAAAGTTATTACCCCAATTATAATTGCTCACTGCATATCGGTTCAAGTTTCAACACTGACTCGCGTTCCTAAAGTTCGCGCTACCTTCGTTCAATTTTTCGTAATTTAGGATTATAATATGCAGTAATAGGGATTATTTTAAAGTTTGTTTCCGCTTAAGAAACGTATTAAATGTTAGGAAAGAGAAATGCCAGTGAAACTTTACATATTTACACATTTTATATTAAACAGATTATCGAGGATCTTCAATTTGCGAATAAAGATTGACTCAATCGACTGCAGAGAAAACAAAAACGTTTATTGATAGAAATGTAATACAAAACAACGGAGGCGAAAACTCGAGTGAAAAACAGGTACTTAAAATGCGGAAAAACATTTGTTATATACTTGGATCGGAACCACGGTCAGCGGATCCATGGCTTTTATGTCCCGGCCTGGGCCTAAGTTAAGCAGAGAAACTCGCGAAGAAAAATTCAAAATATAATCTATTCTCAATACAGATCTATGAATTAGGTTATTTCAAAGTATTATATGAAGAAGTATAAATAGTAAAAAATATATACGTGTATTCAATTGTATATTATACATTTTACGGTGTAACGTCTCGCGCACCGCAATTCTTTCGTTTAGAATTTCACAGGGTCGTAAAGTCCGCTTACACTATTTCGCGACGATGCACCGAGATGCTGACCAATTAAAAAATTAATCTTTTTTGGCAGTTTGAAATTAAGATTGTACTTAGAGTGCATTTCGAGAATAATACTTTAATTCGTTCGAGAATAAATCGTCGTAATACTGCCGTATAAGGCTCGTCGTATGAATGAATGTTAGAGTGAAACTATTTTAGAGAAAATGCTCGATTAGAATGTCTAGTAGAGTCTCAGAATGTCTCTGTATTGTCGCTTTTATCAATTATGGTTGTCTGTGATTCGTCAGTCGTTATGTGTTGGAATGGGTGTCTGGTTTGTGATTAGTAAGCGTAGGTTAAGGGTGTGTCGTGGACGGAGTCGTTAAGGAGATGAAATTTATTAAAAATAAATGTCAGCTGGGCCCAACGCCTCTACTGGCAATTCAAAAGAAATGTAAAAAGTTGTAAGGTCATTGTCGCATTGTCATCCTCGCGTCGGTGGATCCGCTGAAGGGATGTTGCGTGCCGATGTGAGTTTCACGGTCATATGTGACTTATGAATTTTATGATAATCAGTGGCGCGTTATAGCTTCATGAGCCCCCGGGTAAATTTGGGGGTACAGTGTTGGAGTCAGACATTTTTCTTTGGGGGGCCAAAGATTGACTTGGGGCCCCCTCGTTGGTGGAGGCCCCGGACAATTGCCCCTTTTGCCCATAGGATAACGCGCCACTGATGATGATAATTCGCCAAACCGAGGTTTTCTCACGTTAATTGCGACTCAACATAATTTTTGACAAAGTTAAGTGCCGATTATTATTCTTTTATATTTTCAACGTTATTTTGTCTTTTTCCATAATTGTTTTATAAAGTTTCATTCGGAATTTACTAATATTATTTACGGAATTCTCCTCAAGATACTACTAATTGTAAATCAAGAAATTTTTCTAGAACTTAACTTCACATGGCTTCACAGGGCTTAAACTTCACATTTACTTAAAAGTTCATAACACTTAATTATCAGTGGCTCGTGGTACATCTCTCTCTTGAATTCCTAATCGTTTCTTTTTACTTACCAGACATCTAAAGAAAGTGACAGTGCATCTTTTTAAAAGCAAGCTTTTCAACGTATCGTAAAAGGAACGAGAAGAAACGAATGGCCAGTGTGGCCTAACGCGAAATCATTCAGAAATAACAATAAGAAGATGCAATATTTAAATAGGTACGGAAGAGAAGAATGTGAAACGCAAGTGCAGCCGTGGTTGCTTGGTAATGTAAACACGTATACCCCTTTTTCCTTGGCGCCGGAGCCGGCAATCCAATAAAATCGCACTTCGCCCTTCTTCCCTCTGGGGCCTCCCTTAACGACGTGCCAGGATAGGCAAGGTCTAACTCCGTGAAAAGTTATCCGCGGATTCAATATCCCCCGTCTTCGACGAGGTTCCAGCCGTGGAGCACAGCTTCCTTCTAGAATTCTATGCAGAGTTAATTAAAAACAGGATAGGCCGGGGCTCTTTAATGTTTCAAAGTATCTCGATGACTTCGGGAATACTTCCAAGTTTGCTGCTGGAAAAAAGATTTTCGAGGGTAAATGCGTTTCTGATTAATTAAGCCGCCTTCGAGCTTCGTCTCTCGCCTTTTCTTCCTCCTGGCATTTTCAACATTTCGGAATAATAAGCTGCAGAACTCTCGCGTTTTAAGACGCGATTTATGATGTTCTTACAAGCTGATCGATATCGTGGAGATGTGTTGGATGTTTTAAGAAACATCCGCAGTTTGGGCAATTTTTTTTTTAGAACTAATGCAATTCTTCCTCTGATTTTCATTGGCGTAGTTAGGTTCTAGGCGTAGTAATTTTTACCGTATGATAACGAGTCAGACTCGTGACACAGATTTTGCTCAAAATCTGATAAAAACAGCTGTATCGGTAACAAACATGAATTTTAATTCCAGTTTTCGATTCAATTTGTAAAACTGAAGATTGGCAAATTTCATTAATCTATAATACATTAGCTTTTCTTGCTTAATACAGTATTAAAACAGTGAATAGTTGAAGCCTATTATAGAGGCATAGTCAGGAAAAGAAATCATATGTCAAGGGGTTAATACGTCTCGTGTATCTTTTGAGGCTTTCACAGCCTGGATTTCTTCAGATGTTATTCGAGGCTTTCGGATTAGAGCCGTGTCTAGTGATAATTACTCTCGTGTGTCCTTTTTGATTTGGGGTTGTACATGTACCGTACTGATGTCACGGATCGTTGCTTGCCAATCAGGTATTTTTAATTGATCCGCTGAACAATTTATTACATTACTGGCGTTGTCGTGCAAATGGATAGGGCCTTTTCTGTCGAGCAGGACTGGTTGTTGTATCTTCAATTTTTGTTGGACGACCTTTAATTCATTACTGTACGACTCTGCAGTGATAATGGTATCCGGTCTTAGGAAACTGCAGTAAATTAATCTCGAAGTAGGTCACTGAACTGTAAGCATGACTTTTTCGGGTGTAAACTGTATAGGTTTGAATCGGGGAGATTCATTTCCGTCGTTCTTTCTCTTAAAGATTTTGTATTGAATACATTTGTGGCGGGTACATCGTCGTCAACAAACCCTTACCGAACCTCGTTCTATTCTTCCACGCGAACTTTCTTTTTTCCAACTCCTTCAGATTTTAGTCTCTCCCCGGGTTAAGACTTGCCTTCGTCCTCGAGTAGCCTAAGAAGCGCACACGTGGCATCTAGGTTCGCACGAGGACGAACGAATTTTCCGTTTCCACCACTTTCTCCACTTCTATCTTTATCTATCGCTACTCCTGTCTCCCTGTCCGAACAATATAAAAACCTAGTACACCTACACCTCCAGCTAATTTGTTCCTTTACCGACCATCGCGACGTCCCCACCGAACCGCTGCCGCCGGGACAATTAACGAAGAAACGATTGTATTTTCCGGACACATTGTACGCCAACCATAACATTTACCCGTTTGGGCATGCTTAATATCGTTGAATTAATTCGATCCTGGGGCAACTCAAACTAACAAAATTTGTTCGCGTAACTCCTTAAGGTTTGTTAGTGGACTTATTACAGAATTGTCACGAAAACTTTCAACTTTTTGATTAACCACTCGCAAAAAAAGAAAAACAAATTTCAAATACGAATTCTGCAAAAGTTGAATGCTTAATAATTAGCTTACGCTTTTTTTCTGGCCAAACTTTAATCACTTTCTCCTCACGCCTAGCCCGAAAAACATATGTGATTTCCAGATTTATGCAACTCTAATTTCTAGGTGTTGCAATTTCTATAACGCAAAATTAACGACGGTGCCAGTTATCAGATAAGTTTGAAGCAGTAGCCACTCTCCTGTACAAACTGATACTTTTAATAACTACTTGATTATAAGATTTTTTTAGTGTTCGTTTTGCGGTAAGAGATTTATGAAAAACTGCTAATTCTCATAAAAATATTACCTACAATTGATGCGTGCTGTACTTTTGTAGAGTCTACGTAAGTGGAGTGAGACTAGCTTACTGCTATTAAGGGGGTATTCTAGTCTAGAGTGTCATTTTTTAGTCCCTCTTAGGGATTTTTTTGTAAGGAAAGTATAAGTTTTCCAGTATCGCCATTTTGCATACATATTTGTTCATGTTTTAAGAAAATTCACAATTTTTTTCAAGTAAAAATAATCAAAACTGTCTGAATTGTATATCATTCAGTGCAGTCCCTTTAAAAAAAAAAGTGTCCTACTGGCTGACACGATTCCGCCCATTCTGTTTATCCGAAATGAAAAAACCAAAAGGATTCTTGATTAGTACGAATGTGATTATGGTGTGAACCAGAATGAAAAGAAAATAGTGAAAATTTACAAAATGGCGGCACTTTGAATTTTGTGTACCGATTTTGTCGACTCTTTTTCGTCTTTCAGAGGCTCTAAAAGTCAGAAAAATATATATTTTGGCATAATTCTGGTTCAGACGACAACGGCACATCAACTGAAGGTGCATGTAAAATTTGGAGTCAATCGGACAACTAGAACTTGAGATATCATGGTTTCGAGAAAAACGCGTTTAAAGTTTCCTATACCAGTTACATGAGAATGGTATACTTATGACTACGGGCTACATGTCGTCTTCTTTAACCATCTATAGCTTCGTCAATTTTACGAAATCGGAAAAATCCTTCGACAGTTACACTTCTGCAAATGTTTACTTTCAGAAAATGTAAAAAAGAGAAATCGACTTTTTTGAAAAGTCTAGACTAGAATACCCCCTTAAGAAGTTCTTATTGATGATTCGTGTCACCTCCCTTGAAACGTGGCTAAAACGGCACACCCCTGAGCTCAGGGGCCACAGGGTGAAATTTCCCAATTTGGGACCTGTGCTGCTGGTCGTCAGACCATAAATTTAGTTGAGAGCCTGAACGACGCACTGCAGGGAAAGGTACGAACGTAAAACTAACCAGATGACCCGGTTAACGAACTTTCCTTGCAAATGTATACGTTATTGCCTTGGGACGAAACAGGAAGTTCGACGAATATCAAGTGAGGGTTGATTCGGAATTAAGAAATGTTTCGAATTCCTGCAGACAGTAGTTGTGAAATTTAACACTTTGATTTTAAGGAAATACTTTGAATTGAAGTTACAGGGGTCGGTTAAATTGCCTTTGCCTTCGTGTCGTCGCCAGTCGTTCTGGATATGATATCTAGCGATCATGGCCACACGGACTAAAAATTTTAGCAATTATAGTCCCAGAGTCATTGCCCTGTGTTTTGTTTTCGATGTGCATCGACTGTTGCAAAGAACAGGTGACTAAATACGTTCGTGGCGAAAGCAGTGGGAAAATATGTAATAGTGAAGCGAAGCATTTTCCCTCTGCGAATGACACATTTTGTAATCAAATGAATATATCTATTCAGTTACTAAAAAACAAATGGAATGAAGTATTATACAGGGTGAATCGCATAACGTTATCACCTTACATTATTCTATTGTTACTGGACTGTCCGAAATTTTTGTTGTATCGCATGATATGGTTCAAAGAGGCCTGCAATCTTAAATTTTTATCTTAACCCTTTCGCGACGGCGGAACTAGCCATCAGTACGCCACTAACGGACGGGTCGTCGTGCCATTAGTGCACACCATACGCATTAAGAGTGTCTCGCGTGTTTTCAAATCTTAGAGGATTTCGTTGGAGCAGCAGAGGACTTAAGGGTGTATCGGATAAAGGGAATGTTGTTGAGGCCTTGTTCTGTATTTTAAAATAATTCTTCACTTTGAGTTGTCGAGGCGCGAGCCAGTGTGAAGCATTTAGGGGATGCCGGATATACCCGGCGCTAGCCAGTGTGAAGCATTTAGGGGATGCCGGATATACCCGGCGTTAGCCAGTGTGAAGCATTTAGTGGACGCCGGATATAACCGGCGCTAGTCGCGAAAGGGTTCATGGCTGTTAGCTCATAAGCAAAACTGAAGCAGACCTTGAAAATTTCGAAAAAATGTACTATGATCATCTTAAAGGCCTCTTTGAACCTATCATTCGACAAAAGAGATTTTGATCGGCCCGCTAATAATAGAATGATAAAGTGATCACGTTGGGCTGCTCGCCCTGTATATTGTTTTGCGACACAACGAGATATCAAGTTTTTAGAAGTCTTTAATTATTCATAAATATAGGCACTGGTAGAACACTACATTTGCGTCACATATGTCGATAATTAGTTTATCGACATAAAATTTTATGATAATGATAAAATTAACCTTTATTACTTTTGTCTGATAAATGCTAAATATAATTGACTTTTCCATTGCGATTCCACCAACTTCGTTACTCGTAATTGAAATAAATCAGGAATGAAGATGTGTTTATTAGATTTAGAATGTTTCTTCCAACGTTCCTCACCATCCCTTATTTGATTATATTGTAATCTTGGATCTCCCTGTACATCACAGGAATGTCTTCATACGACCTATTTATAATAGACAAAAAAATTTACAAACTAGTAAATATACACTACCGGCCAAAAGTTTGGAATCACTGTGCATTGCAAGTTGCAGAAAAATTCGCAAAAAAAAGTCAGCAGCTTTAAGAATTTTTTAACGAATTTTGTATCGTTCAAATCAATCGATCTGAGATAAATTGCTATTTATCTCTGTTGAAGCAAAATCGACATCCTGGAATATTGGTAGGTTTATGACACGTCCGATTAATATGGTTTGGGGATGCCTGCGAACACCCCAGGCATAAAAGTGCACACTGTCACGTTTTGTAAGCAATTCTAATTGTGCTCCCGTCTTGTCTACATCTGTCTGAACATCTTCTAAAATATAATTATTTACCTTACTCCACACGAGTTATTTATTCAATATAACCCCTCAACAATCTCCACAATATCAGTATCAAGTCTATGAAAAATTAGTAGCAGATTCAGTACGGATGAAAATTGGGAGGTGATTCCAAACTTTTGGCCGGTAGTGTAGGATATTGAACAACGTTTTACAAAGGCGTACAGAAAATTTACTCCGGGACAATCTTGGGCTTCGAAGTGCAACATAAAAATCTACAAGTTCTAAATTACGTTTAAATTTTTAAAGGAAGAAACTGCACTAAGGCAAAACAGGCTGATAACGCTGAAATCTAATGAACTAGGGAAAATATAAAGCTTGTTTGTAATTTTCACAAAAGATATTTTCATATGAAAATTTTATCCATTAGTTTCACGTTACGGACGAAGATAAATTAAGTCGCACATTAGTCCATTAGATCCGTAAATTCAGGTGGGAATACAGGTACGGACTGCAGGTATAGGTTGCCGGAGTAAATAAATCTTTATTATGTCAATATCCTGATTGTGTACATTACGTGGCTTCTGGACGTGTGCATAACATTTGCAAATACGCCACTAACGTCGACGAGCACTCAGGGTGTGCACTATATTAGCGTGATAGGCTGAAATGTTAATATAGATGCGTTGATAGCATGAATTTATTAGTCAGCAAATTCATTACCGGCGAATACGCAATTTGAGGTGCGCCCCGAAAATCACAAGAGCGAAGAATCATCCCGCAAAATCTATCGATATCATGCACAGCACAGTACTAATCACGCGCTTTAATTGTGCCGATGCTTGTGTTTGTTCGTTACGTACCCCGAATGAAATTAATAGCTTATTTTTCTGTTGCCGGAGAAGTTCTTTTCAGTAGATAGTTTCTGTGTTTTACGACTTTTTGCGAATTCGGAATGACCAATAATTCGATTATTTCGTGTTTCCATATTTCTTTTGTGTCTAAATATAACGTTAAATAAAAATTGTAGCTGGTATTAATGAAACTCAATTTATACTACTTGTGCGATAGATTTCACACATTCCTTTCACAGTTTCAGTTCATTTTTCCAAAATATTTCATTCTGCAATACGTAACTCGCGAACGTTACACGGAATATTCTTAAAATAATAATATTAATGGTAATTGTATCTATTTTTCAAGTAGAATACGGTAATCAATTTACGATCTCGCACTTGGATGTGCAATAAAGCTATGATGGCTCGTAGTTGGACTGACTAAGGGAGGAAAAGTATGGATGTGGAATTTTTTGTAAAACCAAGTCACTTTTCTTGGCCGAGGAGGCTGAAAATAAAGTCTGTATATATCTATTTTTCATAAGTGAATATTTCGTATTAAGAAATTTGAAAGTAAAATATTTTTCAATAATTATACTATTTCGTTATTTATGTACAGTTTATTCCATTTAAATTTCTTGATACTTCTGTAAAATTAAGAAAGATAAGTATAGTATATTTATTTAGTAACAATATATAACAACTCGTTAAAAAATTAAAAGAGTTAGAAATAGAAGAAACAATCAGGAAAAAGATATTTCTATCGATATTATTTACGGTTAGGTACTATTAGCAGCATGCAAATAACAATTATGTTGAAAACTAAACTGATGTATATTTGCAATAATTGAAAAATTAATTTATTGTGATTAAATGAATCAGTTGAGTGAGACCATCCAATGTAACTGCTTCACATGGAAGAACAAAATACTAGCGTATCACATCTTTATCTTTCTCCTATATTACTCGAATTAAATTACCTATTAATATTACCCGAAATTGTATTACCAATTATGAAAAATAGTAAGTAAAATGTATTTTCATATTAACATTCAGTGGCGACTCGTCCATAAGGGCTGTAGGGTTGCAGCGCCGCCAGTATAAAATGTATTTAACTGTTATTTTCTTGTTTGTAATGCAATACCGCTTGTGTGAGAAAATCCGTCCCGAAGACGGTGAAGCGAGCATCTTGAAGCCAGGCCCAGCGCGCTCGGTGGGGGTGACTCCGCCCCTTTGGGCCTTTCCCTGGGCCTGTTCGCGTGGGGATGGACAGGGACCGGCAGGACGACGCGTCCTCACTCTTCACGCGACCCTCGAAGCACACTTTTGCGAACGACGCTTAGATAACGCGAATATAGACTTTGAATAACATATACTATTGTAGGAACGTAGACACGTTCAATTAATTTCACGCCCACCCTACTCCGAGTCAGAGTATTTTCTGACACTCGATAGTGCAGGAACCGACGACGAAAAAATATTGATAAACCCAACGGGAATCGAACCCGGGACCTTCGGCTTAGCAAGCCGAGGCTTTGCGCGCTTCGCCAACCACTCCCTCTATATTCTCCCGTGTCGGTTTCCTATTTTTGGGTTTGGAGGCCCCGATACTACAATAGTATTTTATATAATTTTTTCAATCCATATTGATCTGTTCTACTTTTATTGCTGCAGCCCCACTGCTACAAATTCTTACGTGCCGCCGCTGCTAACATTGCAATTATGAATAATTGAGTAACACCGTTGATACTTCATATAAATGCAATAATAAAATCTTTATTATTAAAGTACTTGGAGTAACATTTTCTAAATAAATCTAATTCGAATTCGTCGTTCTATCAAACCTCCACAGAATAAAAGATACTACACCAAAATCAATAATACATCCAGCTTATCTCATTATCGAACACATCAACGCACTGATTATATCACACCTACTAACGCTTATCAGCAATCATCCGACACTCCATATAACACCTGAGCGAAAGCCGTGTATCACGATCGTCTAGTTATTCCTTGTAGACCTCTGAACCTTGCTGCTCTCGTTCATCGCACTATTGTCTCGCGCCGACAAATCACACAGAAATTACTCGAGTAAATTCCGTTCAGGAAACCGATCGAGATAAAAGCAAGAAGAAACGGCGTCGTTTCGTCGACTAGAAAATCGAGGTTTACAGGGGCGAAGGTGGAGTACAGGTGGATTATTCCTACGAGAAAGTTCGTTACAGGCTGGTAGAGGGGTGACTTCTTTCTCACAGTGCCCTGCTAATTGAACCAGTTTGGTAAGGTGTCTCGTTCTGCACTTTAGTAGTCCGGCACCGTTGCACGAACGTGTAACGGTTCAACCGGCCGCTATTCCAATCGTCATAAATTGTCGTGGTGAACGTGACGATCGTACCGAGCAGCCAATAGATACGCCCGCCTGTCATTTGACTCCTGTAGCTTCTATTGGCGTCGCATTACCAACAATCCTCTCCAGGGGCCTTTGACTATCGATTTACCTACGCCAATGCACCCATCCGGCCGATATGATCGAGTTTCTGCAGCAGATTTCACGTTTAAATATCGTTCCCATCATATTGCTTAAGGTATTTTATATTGTACCAAGTGAAATTTCAGTCCCGTATTCCTGCGAAATTAATTTTTATTTTTATTGAAAAAGTTTTAAACATTCGACTTAACGAACAACTGTATAATGTAGTAAAGTCTTTGATAAGTAGGTAGTATACATATACCTACTCCAGAACTTTTTCAGATTTTTTGGAAGCTTATAACAGTAAAAAAATTAGACTTGGGTTTCTCCGTAAACATTATATATCTCATTTGCTGTTTCTGTGGCACTTTTCCCTTTTTGATAAAAAAAAAAAAAAAACATTAAGCGTCAGAAATGTACAACTATTTTCTTTCTTGTATTGTAATTGTAATGAATAAATTTTTAAAAGATACATGAAAACATAATCTTTCGGAATCTATGCAAATTTCATGTGTTCTACTCATCGAAAGTCAGCATGAACTTTCCGGACAACTTAAAATTTCCTGATAATAACAAAGACAAAAAGAAAGAACAGAGTATCCGAGAAAAGGAAACTATGTGTAGCAAAATCTGTACGATATAATAATTATTAGATAATACAATTCATTTAATGTTATTAACTGCACAATTGGCATAAACGCATAACTTGCATTTAATGCACTGGATCATGTTTCCTATAGGTTCTTAATTATAAAGAAGCTACTTTTCTTTGTAACATTGTAATTTAAAAAACCTTGCGATTGTACGATCTAGGAAATATGATACAATTTACATAAACATCAACTTACTTGTTCTAATAATTATAATATGCACACAAAATGCATATAACACATTCTAAATGTAACAAATCTACTTTTAGAAAAGCCCAGAACAGCAAAATAATTGCTGTTCAATGTGCAAAATAATTGTCGGATCTTTTTAAGGCTCTTGGTCATAGCAAATTCTGCCCACTGACTGACCCCATTACCTCATTGGCCTCGTTTCCAGCAATAGATAAGCCCACCTAAAGTCGCTTCCGAAGAGATTCCTATTAAAGCCAGTTTAGCTTTACGAACTCTCCCTTTTGCCCCCCTCCCTCCTTCAGTTTGCCCACCTATTCTTCATTCTTATGTCTAAAAGCGGTACGGCGATTTTGCCTTTACCCTTCTCAGCCACCATTGACTCAGCGCCGACCATTGTAAAGTAGGCCCTACATGATGAGACTTGCCTCGAGGCGAGCTAGGTCTCATCAGACTTACTTTGGGTACCTACTTACTTATAATCAGTAATATGGACAGCTTCCAAGCAATCAAATATCACTTCTATGCGAATAAAAGTTGCATTTATGGTGGTAGGTTCATTAAGACGGATTAAGATATTTCACTGCAACCAGCTTTCACGATATTAATCCTTATGTCAATAACCGGGTACCCTTTTAAAGATTTAAATATCCGGCCAGATCGTTGTTATTTGGCACATTTCCAAGTGTAGAATTTTGTTGTCAGAAAGCTACGAAAAGTGGACGATAAAGTAGACGACAATTCTGGTTATTGACATGAGGGTTAATAAAAGATTAGTAGGAATACAGTAGAATGAAAAACGGTGAAACAGAAAACATGCTATGCGTCGTTCAAAATTAGAGTAACCTCGCTCTAGGACCGATTCTCGTCTGCGCATAGACAGAGAGCGTAGCAGAGGGTAAGACGGAGAAAAACGTAGGTGGTTAAGTGGGGGTTTAGACGTTCTAGTGGTTCTAGCCCTGCCTTAGGCACGTCCCATGCGCGAAGCGAGGTTACTCTCATTTTGAACAGAGTATACGTTCGTAACTTGGCGACCCTTTTGAGTGGCATGAAATATCTACAAAGTTTGCAATTTAAAAAAAGATTTTAGGAACTTTTGCTACGTACTGTACTACGAGATTATTTCACAATCCTCTGAATCAGTAGACAGTGAGAAAACTTATAAATGATTAACTACGTAGATAATTGATATCTTCTTTAATTGTATCAGTCGAGATAAGCAAAGCAGTAACAAAAAATAAAATTTCTTACCTAAATCATCGATTGCAAGTCCCGCTTCGGCCACCGCGGATAACGTTGTATCGTCAACTTCTCGTTTTCTACCCTTTTATCTACTGAAAGTTTCTTGAATAAGGCCCCTTCACTAGACCTACCACACGTCACGTTTGCATGAAACTTTGCATTGTTAGCGTCAATATTGATATTCATGTAGGTCACACGAGTATGCAGGTAGCAGCACATAGTAACAGCTACTAAACCTAATTGCAATCTGTAGAGGGGCGCTTAGTATCCCAAAGACGTCGTTCACGACAACCATAATTCTGGTGCCATTTGGTCTTAGACACAATTGCTTGCACCTTGAGTTGAGGAGCTGGTGCACGACAGGACCTTCATCTTTACACTCGGTTTTCGTGTCCTGCAAGTCACTTATAGCACCTGGGCCGCGCCTTGGACTACCCGTCACCGAGTGATTTGTTTATTTTATTTAGAAAATTTCACGATATTCATAATGCTGCAAAATAAAATATCATAATTTCGCAAAATATTCTTTCACTCGTACCTTACGTTGAACTTTGATTATTACTGCATCTTCAGAAGTGCAGTAATGCTCGGTTAGTGGGCGCAGATTTTGCCCACTTAGGAGACGCGGAGTCATCCTGGAACTGAAATATCAAAATTTTGTTTTTCACTCTGTAATTATGAGATTGCTTCAATCGAATTACCGAAATCTGCGCGGTGAAAATCGTACAAAACACGTTTAAATGATATTTCTACGCCAAAGTTAGTATCACGTATCACTAAAAATATACAGGGTGTTCACATTATTAATTTCCAGCGTTTTTCTCGTAAGTAGTAGATTTATGAGAAAAATAGAAGAGGACGAAGTTTCGTTATTTTTTATACACAATACGATGGTTTGAATAGATTTCTTAAATTTGTAATGACTATGAACAGCTATAATGTTTTTATATCATTTGAAAGTGGTTGCCGAGACAAGTTTAACGAGCTACAGCAAAACTCATTTTCAAGTTCAATTTCGTGATGGTAGGATCTTATTTTTATGACGGCAACTTAAGTGGAAATAGATATTTAGAAGTTTTATCGTATAATATGTACTCGTTGTACAAGATTCCAGACTGAATCATTATTTTCAGGATTTTCACATTCGATAAGTATCTTAATACTTGTAAACGGAAATGTACGTGCAATACGTAACTACTAAAAGACTCAAAAGGAGGGTATAAAATAGTACTTGAAGGTCTATGTACAATAATAACAACAACAACAATAATAAAAAGCACTATAGAAGTATAAAATAACATAAGTAACTTTCCTAACTTTACAAGTAAACACAATTTCTTACTCCATGGTATCATAAAATAGCCGTTCGAAATAGTATTTCATGCTATCTCACTCGATCTCAATGTGTTTTACTCTCGTCCCTGATGCACCCAGAGGCGAACAAGCTGGAGAGAGATAAGACCGGGCAATTCCTGAAACGCCTCCCTCGATAGTAGTCGCGATTGAGTCCGAGGTCTGCATCCACTAACCGCGCATTACTGTATTTTGTTCTACCGTTGTCCAGAGTGTTCGACCACAATCGATAGAAAATTTAAGGCGTGATTCTACAAGCTAAAATAACACGAAAATCAAGAATAACGAAATTACGTTCGAGGCTTCGTTCTTTAATTATTAACATTTAAAAATATCCCTGTACCCGAGCAACCCTCCCTACGTCAACGAATGTAGAGCACGTAGACACAGGAGGTACAATTTTGCCTCGAAACGAACGGCACATGGCCGGCAACTTACCTCGTACAATTCGTTGAGAAGAAGACAGTGATATTCGGTATCGTAAGCGACATTACCGACTACTGTGTCACTATCTTTGCTTTCATCGCCACACAGGTGCATGTCAGAAAATTCTGCAAACGCGTATTCCACTGTATACTGTAATATAACAATCATGATTAGAGCAAAATTACGTCCATTCCACGCTGCCGCGTAGTGACGTAATCGACAGTTGATGTAACCTGTACGACAAATAGACAAAACGCGATGGCCCGTCAATTAGTGGAACGAGCATTAATGCAAATGCCGACATTAGCCGATAATACGGGAACTAATATTATTATTTTACGGGAATAATATCAGCGTAACTCATTCGGCTTAATCAAGAGCATTTACCACCACTGTGTGAGGAGAACTATTTTGTCATGGATAAATTTAATGCCTGCTCGTTATTGCTCGCGCTCACCTGGTCGCCTCGTTTTATCCTCCTTTTTCACTCTTGCCTCTGTCTCTATCGCTGCGGAGAATTGTCCGCGAAATCGAATGGCACGCGTATTCAGGCCGTGGAATTCAACACACGTGATCACGACGAAACGGTAACCGTTTAAAGTGATGAGTCAATAATTGAGTTATTACTTGTCATAGAATTCGGTACCGTCCGCCTGGCGGAAATCAGGAAATCGATTTCGGTGTCGAGGAACGAATGACAAATGAATCAAGATAGAATAATTTTGAAAAAAATCAGTTATCCGTAAAGAGATGTTTCTTCTTCTTTTTTTTGTTTGTTTGATAATCGTACTCATTTTTGTTCCGTTTTGTGGCGGAAAGAAGTTGAATTCCTGAAAATCTTGCAAAAAGCAAATTGCAACTATAATTAATTGTTTTTACCTGATTATATCGAAACCATCATTAGTAGGACAACCGAATATATTACGAGGTTTTAACGCGAAATATGGAGTTCATTTTAAACTTAACCACTTTTAGATAATATTTCCAAATGCTGCTAGAATTGTCTACTTTTAGTATACCACAGTTGCAACGAAAATGTGACGGAAAAAAGCAAAATCTGATTACATATTCCCTTCTTTTTAGAACTTATGAATAGAGTAGATATGAATTATCCAGTGGTAGTATTAATGTGACGATACATCGATAAAAAGATATATGTGCTCCTTGTACTACGAGGTTCCACACTGAATTATTTTATTTTGCATCTTGATAATTTTGAAATGACTGTTTAAGTTTAGTTCGCAATCAACAAATATCCTAATTCTTACGAACGGAAGTGTAAGTCGTTTGGGTGCCGCACAAATTGAAAATACGAGAATAGTTTTCCAAAACATTCGTACACTTTACCTTCTAATAAAATTTAATCAATTACCGTATTTTTCGGACGATAAGACGCACCCAAAATTTATGGGACGATTTTTAGAAAAGAATATTTTATTAGGTATATAAAGATATTTTCAAATTCTTACTTAATTTATTTATTGTTAAAATAATTCGTACTAGCAATATTCAGTTCATCTCCACTCTCGGTACTCATCTCGTTAATGTCACCGTTCGTATTACTTTCGTCTGAACTGTTGTTGTCACTTAATGTTACCTACGGACCGTAAGACGCGCTCCAATTTTAAGTCGATTTTTCTATGTAAAAATGCGCGGCTTGAAAAATACGGTACTTTTAAATATTAGTGTACCATACGCACTTCACGTACAAAACTTTTCATCCAGGTGAGATGTACCAACGGTAGAGATTTAATTGTAATTAAATTTGAAATTAAATATTTCTAAAAACCCCGTCACCCAGATATGGGTGACGTTCTTCTTCGTCAAGTTAAATAGGATTTTACAAGTAATTTATAAAAATCCCATTTGTAACACAAGAATTTAATGGAATATCACACTATATTATACTATACATTAATTTATATTTAAAATAAAATACAACATTATACTACGTAGCATGGTATTCGTTAAAACAGTTGGAACACATTTCTGGTGATTTTGGACAATTGGGACAATATGTTGTAGTCTTTTTTACATTTTTTCTCGCTTCCTGGCGTTCGAGAATTTGTCTCTTCTTCTGGTAACAGAACGCAAATTCCAGCTAATCGCTCTGTTTACGTTCTTGCGCTCCGGCTATCGGATTTTGGGCCCCGCGAGAAACTCGGCCGATTCACGCTGGGCGACGAACGTGTTAATATTCATTTTATTATAGTGGGGTAACTGTCCCAGATTCACCCTATTATCATATTGGCTGATTGCAAAAGTTCGTGTCCGATATTCAGAGGTGGCGAGAACCTTATCGACTTGGACAAAATGTTTCTTTTAGCGTAATGTTACCTTCCTGTCGAAAGATACACCGCTTGTGTTTCATTTTCAAATAATTATTCAACAGTTTCAAATGAAATCTGCTTTTGCACACACCGATTGTGTTTTATTTTCAAATCGGGCACGAACTTTTGCAATCATCCAATACGTCGTAAGCAAAATCTGGTCATTTTGCAACTATTTTTCGAAAGTTTTCTGTATCCTTGATACGCATAGTATTTCAACTGAAGCCTGAAATAGCAGAAGCTTTAAGCGTAGCTCCTTGACCGTGGCAGTTTGTTTTCCGTCCAAAGCAATCGTTAATCCCGTGTCACCGCAGAATTATTTGCCGCAATAGAAGCAAGCCGCGACAGATTTGCGCGCACACGAGCCACCGACCAACCGGACCGACCGATTCAAATCGCGACAATGACGGCAATGCAAATCTGGTCGTGCCTGCATCCTGAATAGTTGAGGCTTCCACGCATAGCTGGGATCACATCCACCCCTAGCCCCCCACTATCATGGTTTCTGCTCCACGGACTGTCAATTATTTATTAGGGTGAACGCTCATACCGGCAGCGCTGTCTCAACCTCATAAATCGAGCGTTTAACGCACTTTTATTCTCTGTCCAACGATCCGTTCTCGACGTTTCCCGCGTCCAGTTAACGAAACATGTATGCAGTTTAGGACAACGAACCGATAAATTTGATCGATCGTCGATACGGATATCGGATATCGTTATCGGATCCTCGAAGAAACTCTACGAATTCCTCAGGTGATGAAAGTGCCTCTCGGTCACGTAATTTCGCGCGACAAATTGCGGAAACCGGCACAGCCTTCTTGTGACCGAAACGCTTTTTGACCTAGATGAAATGGACATTTTAATGGGCGAGAGAAAGAGGAGAAATCCGTTCGGAATATTCGATACGGAACTCGAGTAAATGGAAGTGCCTAAGTGCTCGTGAGTTTGAAGTGTTTTGCGTGTATTTGTATGATACTATTTATTAATTAGTTTTTCTAATACCTCTAGCAATAAAAGAATATGTTAATTCAGTTTCACTTTTTTAACGCATTTTTGAATGATTTTATATACGAACTCTTTGATGTAATTTGTTAGATATTACAGCATAATTTGGACACTGAAATAGTACTAGTTCTCTGTAGTAGCGGATTTCTACAGGGCCGCGTTTATAATTTTAGAGGCCCCAGGCGTGACATCGTCACCGGGCCTCAGAGGAGCAAGTCAGTTAATCAAATTCATAAATTTGACATTTCCGTTTTTAGCGACCTCGTGTGTTTATATTACGAATTTTATACTTCAAAGTATGTTATTTTGCAACTATAACTAGGCTGTATTTTATATTGTTCTACGTGAGAAGTAAGGTTTTAACGCGAATCACCTCCCAATTTTCATCGATATTAAATCTGCTGCTAATTTTTTATAGATTTGAAGTTTATCTCAATTCTACATTTGTCAATTTATCTCATATCAATTGATTCGAACGATAAAAAATTCTCAAAGTCGCTGACTTTTTTGGGAAATTTTGCGTAAATTTTTCACTGGAAATTTTTGCGTAAATTGCAATGCTCGGTGATTCCAAATTTTTGGCCGGTAGTGTATATAAGAAACGCATACAAACAATCACTTGCCTTTTCAAAATGTATTAACCCCTTAACCTATGATTTCTTTTCTGACTATGCATCTAAGCGTCAGCCATTTTGTTTTAGTACTGTATCAGATAACAAAAACTAACCTGTCACAAATTAATTACACTTCGTAATCCTCAGTCTTACAAATTCAAACGAAAGTTAGGATTGCAATGAATTTTTCTTACTAATATAACGATGTTTCTTGGTCAGAATCTCTGCCACGAGTCTGACACGTTGTCATATGTTAAAGGGTTAAATACAGTGAAAAATGTAAAATTTGACATAAGAAATGTGAAAAATGTAATTTAATCGGAAAAAACTAAAATAAGAAGCAAAAGAGTGTTTGGGCCTTAAAATTGGCTTAAAATGTCCCGATACGGAATGTGTTAAAATGTGGTTCCATAGAGAGTGAGGCCCCAGCTTGCGCCTTAAGGTAAACGCGGCCCTGGATTTCTAGCGAGTGTAACTAGGAAAAGAAATTACTCTAGTTGTATGTACAAATTAGAAGAAATGTGAAATAATATTTTAAACATCTATTATTTTACTTTGACAACCACAAGTAAGTCTTTAGACACAAATATAAAATTATCTGTCACAAATTTAAATCGATTAAACTTTTAACCGTCATATTTATACCTTCAATTTTTAGGTTACGTCGTATATATTGCTCGTGTCGAACTATACTTCAAGGCCTAACTTCATATTTTTCATTTTGCTTTTATTATAATGTTCTTAATATCTAGAACTTGGTGCTTAGCTACACAAAAATACTCTTTCTTTTACACACATAAAATCAGCAAAAAATCATTTGCAATGTAATTTGCATTTTAATGAAACCACAGATATATGAAATTATGTTTCACTGTTATGACAATAATTATAAAACATGCACGTTTAAGAGTTTTAGTAAACGTTAAAATGATAATTACGTTTTTAATACTGTATACTGAGGTGTTAATTTAATACGCACAATGAGTTTACGTGATTTCTATTGTCCAGCATCAGCGCCATATTGCGGACCTTGAGTGAACTGCATACAACACTGGGTATGATAACGTTGCAAACTGCTACGAAATGTTCATTGCCAGTACCAGAAAACTATTTCAGATCATGGTTTACACATTTAAAGTGTTTAATAACAGTTTTTATTGACACGTTTTAATAACACTTAATATTTGTTGTTCAGAGCAATATTTAAAATAATTGTAAAAAATACCTACATACACTACCGGCCGAAAGTTTGGAATCACCTGCCAATTAATATTGAATCTGCTACTAATTCTTTATTGATTTGAAATTGATGTTGTGGAGATCAGTAGCACTTTATCTCATCTCGATTGATATGAACAATAAAAAATTCGTTGGAAAATTATTATAAATGCTAACATTTTTGGGGAACTTTTGTGCAACTTGCAATGCACAGTGTTTCCAAACATTTGGCCGGTAGTGTATATAGAAGATATTATGGTATTAATAAATTTATTTATTTGTAATGTTAATTAAATTGGAAGAATTTATACTAATTTGATAATTCCACATTAGTTTGTGTACATATTTTGTATCTACAAAGTAACATAATTCTGTCAGTAAGCATAAAATAAGATTCGTGCAAGTAAACTTTCATATAAACGAATATTCTTACGTAAATAATATGTAAAATAATCCCAGTAAAAAAATGAACATATTAATAACACTTTACAAGCATAAACAGCAAATAATAATATAGTAAATGTTGAAAAGAAATAAGTAACATAACCAGGTAACAAAATTTCCAAATTATAAAATACTAATATGTAAATGTGTTTCTTGCAAAAATATACATAAATAAAATAATTTTATCGGAACGAGTAGGTCCTCAAGAGATGAAACTACAATGAATTCCCATTTAAAAAATAAGTAGGTACAGTACTTTGATTTATAATTTCATCATAGGAAACCGACAAACAATCTTACACTTTTACAAATACTTGTTACTTTAAAATTTGAATACATGGACCTGCATGAATATTAACAAGTTCAGAAACTTCTAAGTTTTGAAATAATTTTTATAATGCACATTTCTAAAGACATACTAAATGCCTAAATATATTAATATTCATTGGATCCTGTATTATTTATGAAAATATAAATAAAAAAGTATAGATTCCATCATTCCAAAAATAATAAATTCGGTAGAAATCTATTTGCAAAATAGTAAATATTTATTATTGCAACAATACTGTTGCTCGAAATGAAAATAGAAACACTCAGTGAACTTTGCTCCTTGAGATAAACAAAACAACCGTGGCGATATAGTATTAACAAAAACTCATTTACTACACTACAGAGCACAAGCGTCTGATACAAATACATTAACACGATAACGTAACGTTCTCAAAAAAAAAAGGAATAAGTAAATGTACAATATCGTAAATCAACTCTTAGGCGAAAGAAGTGAACAATTTACAATTAACCGAAGAATCAATCCATAAGCATACGTTGAAAACCGATTACATCACAGATCCTCACTGACGTTACTCTTTACAACTTTCCTACGTAATCAGAATCCTCACGATTTTCTTTCTCAATGGGGGGTGTAAAACATCCGGGAATCTGGTTGTTTCACTCGTTATTGCTTTGTGAATTACTCGACACAATTCATCCGTAGATGTTGAACACAGACTCTGTGGACTGCCCTGGAGCTGATTTTAATTGAACGTAACTCTGGTTGCCGGTCCAAACCGGAAATAGACCCTGTAACCGGAGAACTCATTTATGGAAATATGCTGGTCACCATGCGTATACGTCCTATTTTTGACCTCGCCGTCAAACGTGGATCTCCTTCCAGGCTCTCCCTCTCCTTCTGCCATTTTCATCCCTTCCATCCTCCTCCTCGACCGTGCACTCTTCAGGCTGTAATAAAATTAACCAAGATTTAATAAATTCATAAGCGAGGACTTCTTATTGAACTTGCAAGATATTGCATAAACTCAAGTACGCTTGAGGACTTTTAATATTTTCAACGATCGTGGAAAATGGCTGCGTTGATACCCCAACGGTGTTAACAATTTGTTCATTTTCTGATTTTGCAGTTCGGAAGTATTCGCATGCAATACTTAGGAATATCGCGAAGAATTAATATTTTACCGTGACTGGACGTTGCACAAGATCGAATAAAAAAGAGAGATAAAACATTAGCACACCACCAGAGCACTTTTTTCCCCCCCATGTTTAACGGTCGAGCAATGCACCGCCGGCATCTGCAAGAAGAAAATCTCTAGCTTATGAATCGCTTGGCGGGAGAGACAAACAGGCCCTGGGAACGCCTTGGAATATTTTGCCGATTTAAATAAAGCTGGCGACCACATGGTAGTCACGGTGAAACCGTAAATAGAGAACACGAAGCAGGCCACATGAACGTGGAAAGATGTTCGAGTCACGTTACAGAATACGTGGAAGTGGCTCTATTTCTGGCCTCTAGCTACCCAGCACCAGGGAATAGCCGGCTAGTGCAATCTTTTTCCGTTGCAGTAGCCGCGTATAATCTTTGCTAAGATTATGAAGTGAACGCGAACTTTGCATAATGTCGGATCGCGCGTTCTCCTCGGCTGTTGATTTTTTGTGGAAACAGAAAAGGACGGTAAGAATCGTTTCTAAAGCGTACCAAGGAACTCCGCTTACTTTTCGTAATTTTCCCGTCGGTGATTACGAAATCTTGGAGCTTTCAGCCTGGAGAAACATGTGGTCAACTATTTGATCAGCTGTTGAACGAGATTCGCGGAGAGAGTCACCGAATCCCACGCTGTATTTCGAACTCGTCGGTACACCTGAGCGCAGCTCCATACTTCTTTACATTCCATATGTCACATTCACTATGGGAAGTAAAGAAGCACGGAACAGCATCGCCCGGTCGAAATAGAAAACTTCCCCATGAGAGAATTATCGGAATCGATCAGTAAAGATCGACCACCTTCCAGCGTCGAGACCGTATCCTGAGACCGTGACGCCTTATATTCCAATCAGTCGATTACGTAATCCACTGGCTCGATATATAATCGGAATCCATGTTCAGAAAGACGAGTCCTAAAAACTGATACGTTTCACCGTTCGGTAAAGTACCTGATTGCTCGTACTTCCTGTTCGATTCGATTGCGGATAAGAACGCTCCCGGGTGACAATGTCGTCCATGTTGGACCTTCGTGGTAGGCCAAGTCCTTCGAAAGGTCGAGGATTCTCTCATCGTGAGTCGCGACGATTAAAGGCCGTGTTAGAGCAACTCAAGTCAAGAACTTCTAGTGAATCCTCCTAACCGGCTGACTGCTTCAGACTGAATGCTGCCAAAGCTTTGAGCACGGTTGCTTCAACGAGCCTTCTAAAAATGGCCGCACAGATCCCATTGGCCTCTCCATGTCGTGGCCGACACCCCCCGGCACGTGTAAGCTTACACTTGAGACTACCACGAGGCTTGCTTGCTCCCTCGTAGCGCATCGCGCCAAATTTGTCTTTACCCGAAAATAGTCAGTCCCACGGCTGCCACCACATGGCGACTATTCCTGGTCCAGACTCGAGTGATAACTTACCCAGGCCTCTGTCTCGTTCCTCCTGCTCGACCGCCATCTCCGCTTCGTTCTTCCCCTCAACCTCCGTCGTCTCTTCTTCTTTTCGTCCTCTTCGTCTTCTTCTCTACGCTCGCGATGCCGTACAAAGACGTATACACGCCTGCAGTTGCTCGCCCCTTGCGCGATACGGTGTCGTTAAACAGATAATTCGAGGAGGACTCGATACGACGACATTCAACCCTTTCGACATTGCATCTCCGACTACTACATACGAAATTCATGTTTAGTTACAATTTATGCTCGATAGGGCAACCCTTCTCTTTGAACGCACGTTACGATCAACCTTTCCCGTTCGCTTCCTTTACCATTCTCAGCGTCGAAATAACAACTGTGAGCAGAACTAAGGTGACTCGGTTTTTGTTCGCAGTAAAATGGTGGAATATGCTCTCGCATGCGAAGTGAGAGGCGTCCAGAAAGGTAGAAAAAAGGTGCTGCATAGGATGGTTTCTTGCTTCAAAATACTTTCTTTTTCTTTTTTGCTGTATTTTTAGGCTCTTTTTACGATAAATTATTTATCTATTTATTTATTTGATCAAATATAATATTTTACTGTAACTGCGTCATATTTTGTTCTAATTTTAAAGCCATCACTACCGTACACTTTTTACACCTAAAAATAAAAACGAATATATATGTATGTATGTAATGATATTTTCAGTCGAATATTTGGCAACCACTTCTGGCAGAAGAATGAAACTCCTTCGCGTCCCAGGCTTATCATATCATCTACAATTTCATAGTCGAAATAATGTACGATCATCGATGAATCCTTCCACGAGGTTTCGTTGTATAACACAGTATAATGTGATGCAGATATAAAATTACAGTATAATTGAAAAACAATTACGTTGAAAGAAATGTGAATACTTTCATAATCATATGCATAATCGAAATTCTTTTAGCACAATTTTGCACGTGCTCTATTATCCCCTTCGTTGCATAAAATAATTCGGTTCTTCCGAATTTCTTCACGCAGTGTTCTTTTCCATGTAAACATATACCAATGCTTTCTCTGTTACACAAAGTAAAAATATCCTATATCTCTGGTTTCAACTACATTCCCATAAATATTTCACAAAACCACCTTTATTAACTCTAAATATTTATTTATTTTCACACACAATTTGCTTGAAGTCGCTACGAATGACACATTTCTGCAACGAACTCAGAACGACTGAAAACGTAACTGTATCGAAACAAAACAAAAAAAAAATCAATTTTCATCGCACGAGTTGAATTTTTGCGAAAAAGTTGCCGTGTGAAATTTCTGCAAACTTAATTTTCAAGTGTAGCAATCCGTTCGGGGTAAATTCCAAACTGAGATTTACGTTAAAAAGGTAAAGGAACGGCGATGTATAAAAGCATCAAACGATCCCATTAATACTTGATACTTTTTATACGCCGCATTTTTCTTTATCTTGTAAACAAAGCACGCAACATACTTCTCCGAAATAAACTAAATCGACCCTATTGAACTCCCTTAAACCGACTGTGCGAACCGTATAGCAAACCTACGCCTAACGAAGCATATAAAGGGTGTTCTTTTTAACTGGACACGGTGAAATCTCCGAAAGAACTGAAGCTGTCGAAAAAATGTTCTTGCAAATGTTGCTTGGTATGATGGGGGGAATAAAGTGGTATAAATAGTTTTTCGCGGGTGATGTGGTGGGGGAGATATCAAGGTCAAGTTTATTTTTTTTGAAATGGAACGCCATATTTTTCTATTCTTAGTATTATAGCGTTTGTTGAGACGACTTGAACGAGGTGCCGCATTAACTCATCTAGTTTTATGGAAAGTTGTGAGCTCGTGATGAATTTGTATTGGTAACAGTCAAGTAGGGTTCAGTTGGCCTAAGGTGTGCGACACGTGTTGACCTGACTTCCCGATTCCTCGCTATTCTACAATTTCTCGTAAAAGGGAATGACCTTAAACCGAGGCGTATTAAAACACCAACGAAGCTTCTTCGTTTCTCAAATCCTCTGGCTACCTTTAAAAACACGGATGTCTGTGTTTTGTCGCGGGATAATGTTAATTGTCCAATAAATCACATTTACAGGAACATGAAACAATTTCCAGACAATTGCATTCTAATATTTTTGACAATTATCGATATACTTTCAGTCTCGTATTGCGAAAAATTCACCGGGAACGAAAATACTTGTTTGAAAGCTTACACTACCGCGAACTCTGTCATGTAACGAAAATTGTTCGAAAACTGAAGTCAGCATTGAACCTGGGAATCTCAATCTGGGATTGAAATATATACGGTGAATGTAGAAAGTATTCGTACACCATGTAAAATGTAATAACTTTGTTAAAATTGAGTTTCTTTGAGAAGTTAATGTCGCTATGAGTTACAAACTATTTCACTAATAAATCTGAAGATTCTTTCGATACCTGTCGCTTGTTTCTCCAATTTTCAGCACGTGTATAAAAGCTGAGATAAAAAAGTTGTAAACAGTGACCTTTACAATTTTCTTGGCGATTTTCACAAATTGCAATTTTTTCAAAAAAACTAATCCTAACTTCTCAGAAATACTCAAGTCGTTTGGCCCAATTTGAAACAAGTTATTCCGTTGTACAGGGTGTACGAATACTTTTTACAGTCGCGGTATGTAGTTTCTACAACTAGATTCTGAGTTACCGATTGCAATAATTTAACGTCAATTAATATACGAAGAAAGATAAAAAAGAAACAATAAGGTGATACATGTCAAGGCAGTTTATATGTATATAATTTCCTAGGCCAAGGTGAAGGTAGCGTTAAGTGATTCATGCTAGCTGTAAAATTAGAGGGTTAAATAGCCAGCTTGGCCATTTCATTCGCAAATTGCTTTGAAATAATTCGTAAATACTGTTTGAATTGAAACGGAAAGTTAAAATTTTCTGCGTTTGAATAATGTAGTTAGAAATCATTTGAATGTGTCGTAAAAAGGCCACCTAATTATCTTCTCCGGCTGTACTGGTACGAGAAAATTTTGATGCGTACTTTAAACGATTTCAAGGTGACAATAAGATAAAAGACAAACATTTTTGATGCCAGGAATTGCAAAAAATGAAAGGAATTCTCACATTTCATTTAAAATTTTAGAGTGCAAAGTAATTTTAAGATCGACACAATGTCTGTTACAGCATACAGTAGAAAAACATATAGATATACATTCACGTAAAAAAAAACATAAAGGACCTTGAGAAAAAAAAATGGCTTCTGTAGAATAATTTTTCTTTCATCTCATTCACTTTTTTAAACCAATTAAATTACGAATACAAATGTTCTCGTGCTGCCATAACTAGAGAGGATAATTAGATAGCCTGTTTTACTTGGTCCACCCTGTATATCATATTTTAATATCTCGATGACAAAGTTTACACCCTTTTACGACAAGTTCGTGCAGTTTTTCCGAATACGAAAACTACAGAATTTTCACAAATATTCAACTCGAGTTAATCAATAACGTATTCTCCACCCTTATTCGCAACTTCTTCCCAACGTTCCGATAGTTTTTGGATTCCCCGCTCGAAGAATTCCGCGGTTTTTCACGCGGACCAATCTTCGTGCCATTTTCGCAGTTCCGCGTCGTTGTGGAAGGAAAATCCATTTAGAGCATTTTGAAGGAAGTGAAAAAGGTGGTAGTCCGGCGAATAGGGCGGAAGCTGGAGAACCTCCCATCCAAGGTCCTGAAGAGCCATTTTTGTCAGCAGGTATCGAACCACGATTAATACGTAAAATACAGTAATGTCTCCACAAGTGTCAGTTCGCAAGGAACTTAACCTGACATTTGTAGAGTCAGGGACTACGTTTTCGAGCCTCGCGCCCGCCTTTGTAGTTTGCCGAACGTAGACAAGGACAGCGAATAAAAGATAAGGATGAAACGTGAGTGGAGGCAACCAAGCGATTTAAATACCAACTTTTTTAATTTTACGTTTTTTTATCCCGAAATTTTTCTTAACATATTGATGAGATTTTTCTGATGAAAATGACAATGAACGTGTTAATAAGTAAATGTTGGTCAAATTATATCGTGTTTGATATCATTTTCATCAAAAAAATCTCACCGACATGTTAAAAACAATTTCAGATGAAAAAAAGTAAAATTAAAGAAATTATATTTTTCTATTATGAATTGTCGAGCCGTGAAATCTCGTAAAAGAAACCGAGTAGTGTAGCGTTACACACTTGACTGGGAGCGAGATAACATAGGCGCAGCAATGACGCAGCCTAGGCGTAGGACCATCTATACTGACACTTGTAGAATCCAAACTGACACTTGTAGAGAATGTACTGTATATCGGAGATGCCTATTTTTGTTAATCCGACACTCTATAGATTTTAGGCAAAAATCTCTTTATCGTTAACGCGAAACGAAAAAATTCGCAATAATGTAAAAGAAGAAAAGAAGAGCTATCGAACGACGTGTATCGTGTAGTCGATAGGGCAAATGTTACGAATTTGATAGAATACGAAATGAAAACTGCAGGAACTTATGGGCGAACATGATGCAAGGATTACCTTGATCAACGTATATATTGTAAATATTCGTAATGCAATAACGAATTCCGATCGGTAGAACCGTTAAAGCGAAACTTGTATCCGAAATGCAAGCTGGCTAGTGAGATCGCTTGTCGCAAGTAATATTTATAGAAAGTTATTTGCAGCAATAACGGCACTGGCAAACGGCCAGCGCTTTACAATGTGATGTTATAGCAGCAATTAATCGCAGTTTTATTTGATGGTGTCGCGAACTCGTCTCTAATATCCGTGGGCAGATAACGTTCTGCAGACATTTAAATGTTACTGCTGCACCAAAACAAAAGAAAGTTCTTCGAACGAAAAAAATATTTAGGACGGTGAATTTGTTACTCTAAAATTGCAGAAAAATTTACCGAATGGTTTCGTCGGGAAGACAATTGACAGAAGTTGTTTATTATTATGTCACAACTGTGTACAACGCAAAAATAAATTGTCTTTATATTGCTTCTATTATATATATCATGTTATTTCGTTTTTATTTTCAGTGTAATAGAAAACGTTTGGCAATGTTTATGAAATAGTTTATATTAATTTAATGGAAGAATGTTTATAGATTGTAATCTGTTAATACTTACATCTTCCCATTTACATAATTTGCACTTAAAAATTCACTTTATGCAAATAGAGTCAATTTTCACTGTTGCAAAAAGTGTCATTATTTTCTGCAACGTTAATCCTTAGCAGAATCTCTTATATTCTAATTTTAGTATTAATAATAATGTTTGTTTATATTATTAATTAATTAAATATACACATGCATTTACTTCCTCCGATGCTTCTTTACAGTAAAAACTATTCTAGATGAAATAGATTTTTAATGAAACTTTGTTGCATATTTACTGTTAAGCAAATTTCGTAGTAAGGTAAATTTAGGAAAAGTATCAAATACTTATTTTTAAAAAGTACTTAAGAAATTCTCAATATCTTAATCATAAAGAATACTAATAACTGTTTATACTAGTTGTGTATTTACTTCAATAACTGTCTATTCGCTTGCAATTACATGATAACAATCGCACACTACAATATTTGAGCCGTTTTTTTTTTAAGTGATATAAGACCAATTTTGAAAAACTTGAGAAGGCTAGTTTCAACTAAACATGGATGCCTTCTTTTCATATTTATAATAACAAAGTCAGTACACTACAATATCCTCGTGAACCCATCGAGAGAAGTTTACTTGTTAAATGTTATTGCACAAGTGCTTTTCTTGAAAGCGGTGTAAGTCCATTTGTAGCTAAAAAAGCCTTGTTTCTTTTTTACAGTACTAATATGTTGCAATTTTGCAAAACATGTTTACAATTTTAGAAATATTGAGCGAAATCTCTTAAATATAATCTCTCCCTTCCGTTGCCGGTGTTTATCAATAAAAGTATAGTTCAAATGGTTCGATTAGTTCAACTTGAATCTATAAACGTTGCAACCGAAGAGCAGGAAAAACCGTTTCGTACGAAGGGGTTAATTTAGGGAAACCATTAAGCCGTGAAATCGGTAGGACATAATGGAGTCCTCCGGTATGAATGTTATTAAGAGATAGCCCAATGTTGTGGAAAAGCGACTTGGATACTTTTCGGCGGGTATCGTTCCATTAGTAGTCGGTAGAAACAGAGGAGAAATCCTTCAGGTCGCGTCGCGACGTCTCCTCCAGATCTAAAATTACTGGCAGCCGAAGACGATGCATTCGCGGTCCGGTGAGCCGTGCGAAAACGAGCCACTACAGGCTTACGCTCTAATACAGCCCCTATTTTTGGACGTCGCACTGACGCCACAACGGAGACAACTCTTCGCAAAAGAAAATCAACGTTCTTTCCCTCTTCTCCAAACCCCCCTTCCTCACCGCGTGTCTCTTTTCCTCTTCACCCTTCCATTTCTCAGTTCGTTTGCTTTTTTGCACTAACACCGCGTTCAAGAAGTGTTATTATTACTTTTTCTTATTGTTCACCGCGCCGCGGAACTTCGCCTCCTGTACACGCATTACCCTTAATTAATCTTCGCGTATATGTACATACATACTTTTGGAAGATCGACTTTTGTTCTATGTAAAAGAAGTATAAATCATTTCATTTTATTAAACGTTGCTCTTAATGCAAAATTCGTTATCCAACACAAATGGTGCATTTATGTAAATCTTCAACATCGTTGCAGATTCATATTCTTTCTCCTTTTTTAAGTGCCGCATTTTTCGGACCATAAGGCGCACCCTTTTACATAGAAAAATCGACTTAAAATTGGAGCGCGTCTTATGGTCCGGAGGTGACATTAAAATGCGAATCTTTATACTGTATCGAAGCTATTGGAGAAGTTCGAACGGTGACATTAACGAGACGAGTGATAGTACCGAGAGTGGGTAAATTTGGGGCGCGTCTTATGGTCCGAAAAATACGGTACATATCTTATTCTAAGGGCTGTATGTATCATAAGGCGCAAGATAGGGCCTCACTCTCTGTGCAGCCACATTTTGAAACCTTTCTCCTCGCAAACAGCAACGTAAAATACAGCCTAGTTGCAAAATGAAATACTTTTTAAAGAATATGAAATTCGTAATATAAAAATAAGAGGCCACTGAAAACGGAAACGCCCAATTTATTTAAGGACTCGTAATGATAGTGCGCCCAGGGCCCCCAAAAGTACAAATGCGGCCCTAATCATGTCGATTTTAAAAATTAAATTTACTCACCTGTTATTGTTTGTATATATGAAAATTCTCTTATTAACAAAATAAAACGTTATCTTTATCCTTGATTTAAGCGCAATAATTAAAGGTGGATTTTAAATTTTGATGAAAATTGATTATTTTACATCGCCAGTCCGTCACATAGAGGAATGAATATTATACAAGCCCACATATCTAAATATTTTGTAAAAAATTTTTCGTGTTAAATGTATTTTATGGTCAATTGTACGTATTGTATGCGAACTTTAATAAACCCCTACCATTATATCCTCTCGATATTCACTATACATTTAAAAGCATAGAATATTATATGGTGATTTATTACTTATTGTATTTGTAGGTAAAAATTGGCCTCTTGTTACATTGCTTTTCATTCTTTATTATTTATTCAAAATTCTAACGATAACATTTTACCCTCAAGGATAATTAAAATGCCTTCCTGCCATTTCCTCGATATTATGCAAGTTAATAATCAAGATTCTATTCAAATCTCTCTGACGTATTCGCTGCGTTTTAACAGTAACAGAAGAGAAAATTAAATTTTCAGGCGAGTTAAATGAAAATACATAAAATTTTATACAGATTCTTGCAATTGCCTGTTTCACTACTTCTAGGTAAAACTGCATTAATATTACACGACAGATAAATAAAAATTAATAAAAACGTGCATCTAGTATAAATTAATCCGTGTAGTATTATATCTTCTTAATGATTTCACAAGCAATTAAGAAAATAATAAAATAAAACGTTTTATGTATTATAATATTTATCTTCTAGAACGAAAGCCTTTATTTGTCGTCGTTGTTATGAAAATAATTCAAAATATCGATAACTAATCTCGAAATAGTTAATGATAATGATATCATATTCCTGTTTTGGAAAATACTGGAATGAAGATTTAAAACATTTCTGTCGCCGACAAATGGAAATTAAATTCATAATCCTCCGGGGACTGGATAAACTAGATTAAATTTGGTAATTAAATAGAAAGTCGAATGATTACAAGTAATTGCTGTAGAAAGGTTACAATAATTGATAAAATTATTCTTCAGAGGATATTAAATTTCATAGTTGAATTAAACGTTGCAGTCATTTTTCAATTTTACTTTGTTCTACAAAATGTGTGAAATAATTTTGTTTTTAATTAAACTGACATTCATAGACATAACATTGAAAAATTTGAGATTTTAACATTTTCGCAAATGTACCAGCCGTTTAATCTTTGAACATGTCTATTTAGTTGCATCTGCTGTTTATAACAATTTATTTGTGTTCAATTTTTAGTCAATTGTGCT